>NW_015165273.1:371664-437628 GCF_001447785.1 Gekko japonicus | reverse complement strand
GCGGTTCAGTAGCGGATTAAAGTGGCGGGTTCACACAGGCACATCTGTCAGGCATCCCCCAGCCATGAAAGATAACAGGTGAAAGCCACCTGGTGGTCGGGGTGAGCTCCTGGCCCACGTCCCAGCTCCCGTCCACCCAGCGGTTCGAAAGCATCATAAATGCAAGTAGATAAAGTGGGTACCTGCCCTAGGTGGCAGGGGGCACCCCTCCTCCTTGTGAGGTAAAGGGTTCAGCGGCGGCGGCAACGATGGCGGCGGAGCAGTTCCTGGCGACCCGGTGGAGCAACATCGGAGTCAGAGCCCGGAGAAAGTGGAGCCTTGGAGAGCGTTGTGATGTGCGGCACAGCGCGGCGGAGCCACCTGTGGACAGTAGCCGGAACTGCAGCCAACACAGAGCCACGCGCCAAGACGAGACCTGCCGGAAGAAGCTGCTCAGGGAAGATCGGCTCCAAGAAGGGCACCAGGACGCCAATATCTGAAGCTGCGGAAGGAAGCTGGATGACAACTAGCCTGGGGTGCTGGTAGGCTTCCACCACCCTGTAGACAATGTGGCCCTAGTCAGGTTAATTGGTTGGTTAGAACCACTATGTAAACCGCCCAGAGACCCTTCGGGGTCAGGGCAGTATATAAGCTGAAAGTATAAATATAAATACATAAATAAATACATAAATAAATAAAGTGGTAGCAAACCGTGTGTAGCGCGGGTTGATTCCAGTTCCATGAGTGTGAACGCAAAAGCTGCTAAGGTGGGAACAACCCACAGTAATAGATAATAGGCACTGGCCATTTCCGCGGGCAGGCGCCGTCGGGGCCTGCAGATCAAGGCCTATTTGGTGCTGTGCCCATGCGCCCATGTGCATGGGTGCATGCAGCCCAGCACAGAAACAGCTGCTACCAGTCCGCCAGGACGGCCCAACAGTGTGAACGCTCTGTTGCCCTTCCTCCATGGTATCCTCCCACTTCATTTGCTGCAGTGTGAACGGGAATACCGCAACCAAGCCTTTTGGGGTCTGTTTTGGTTTTTCTTTGCCACGACTCCCTAGCGCTTCAAATTGCATGTCTGAATGCGGCCGATGTCACACAGTGGCCAAAAATGCCAGGTGCCATTAGGAGGTCCAGCAGTGGGGCCAGGACATTAGAAGCCCTCCCACTCTTGAACACCCCCCCCAAGCACCAAGATGACAGAGCATCACTGGCCCCAGAGCCCCTATCTATACCTTGTGGCTAATAGCCACTGATGGACCTCTGCTCCATATGCTTACCTAATTCCCTTTTGAAGCCGTTTGTGCTTGTTAGCCGCTGCCACCTCCTGTGGCAGTGAATTCCATGTGTTAATCACTCTTTCGGTGAAGAAGTACTTCCTTTTGTCCGTTCTAACCCGACCGCTCAGCAAATTCATGGAGTGTCCACGAGTTCTTGTCTTGTGCGAAAGGGAGAAAAGTACCTCTTTCTCTACCTGCTCTTTCCCATGCACAATCTTATAAACCTCTCATTTGTATCCTCCCATCCAGACTACTGTTTCCATAATGGATCGCACCCGAGGTATGATTTTTAGAGCCATCCCTGAAATGATGATCCCACACACCAAATGATAGATTAATCCAGGTTTATTGACCAAAAAAGCTGATTTGCATGGATATCAAACCACCCACTCCTTAGTACTGTGTCTACTGGGCTGCCATTAAAGCATGCCAGTGTCTGAGCCCAGGCTGGCATTTCTGTCACATCTGGTTTTCCTTGCCTCCTTATCTAAATGGTACACGAACAGGAGCTGATTCTACATCACAGTTCCAGATGAACACATGGACCTGCCTTGTACTGAATTAGTCCATTAAAAACACAAGAAGAGCCCTGCTGGATCAGACCAGTGGTCCATCTAGTCCAGCATCTTGTCTTACACAGTCACCTCAACCAGTTCCTCTGGAGGACTAACAACAGGGCAGAGAGGCTGAGGCCTTCCCCTCATAAGAACATCAGAAGAGCCCTGCTGGATCAGACCAGTGGTCCATCCAGTCCAGCATCCTGTATCACCCAGTGGCTAACCAGTTCCTTTGGAGAGCCAACAACAGGGCAGAGAGGCCGAGGCCTTCATAAGAACATCAGAAGAGCCCTGCTGGATCAGACCAGTGAGGGTCCCATCCAGTCCAGCATCCTGTCTCACACAGTGGCCTCACCCAGTTCCTCTGGAGGGCCAACAACAGGGCAGAGAGGCCGAGGCCTTTCCCCGAGATTAACATCAGAAGAGCCCTGCTGGATAAGACCAGTGAAGGTCCACCTAGTCCAGTATCCCGTCTCACACAGTGGCCTCACCCAGTTCCTCTGGAGGCCCAACAACAGGGCAAAGAGGCTGAGGCCTTCCCCTGAGAAGAACATCAGAAGAGCCCTGCTGGATCAGACCAGTGGGGGTCCATCTAGTCCAGCATCCTGTCTCACCCAGTGGCCTCAACCACTTCCTCAAGTGAGCCGATAACAGGGCATAAAGGCCGAGGCCTTCCTCTGAGGTTGCCTCCTGGCTCTGGGATTTAGAGGTTTAGTGCCTCTGACTGTGGACTTATAACCCACTTTTAAAGCTGTTTATTCCTGTGGTCATCCTTACACCCTCTGGCAGCAAATTCCATGTCTGAATCACTCTCTGTGTAAAGTAGCATTTCCTCTTGACCTTCCTGAACGTACTGCCCATTAGCTTCACGCCAGCCAATGCGTGATTTTATAAATCTCTCTCATTTTATTTTATTTATGGGGGTTTTATCCCAGAAGCGGGCTCAGGGCGGGTTACAAACTCCCAGTAAAACATAAAACAATTTCATATGAATGTCAGCTAAAATCTAAAAACCCAGCTGTCCCGATGATGGGACCGCCGGGCCCCCCACACCCTCAACAAGGCCACTCCCAACACCAGGAGGGCGGCCCCTGGGCCCTCCTTTACTTACCTGGGGCTACAGGGGAGTCCAGAACAAGCTGGCTGAGGAGAGACCGCTGGTGGTCCACGCGCCAACCTCAAATGGTGGCGGCGGCAGAGCCGTCAGGAGATCGTCTGGCCGTGCCAGGCCACAGAGCCCACCAGCGCACTTAGGCTCCACGTTCCGAACAGGGCTGCCCAGCTGCATCTCACCCGAATCCGGAAGGAGTAGCGGAGATCACGACCCCTCCCAGGATTCGGCGTCCTCAGCTATGTAGGGGGGTGGGGCTCAGGAAGAGAGGAGGGTGGGGAGAGCATAGGGTTGCCAAGTCGTTCTGACTCACCGGCGGGGGAACGTTGCTTCGGTCCAGGAGCTGCCGAGGGATGTGCGCGTCGGAACATCACAGGAAGTGATGCACGACGTAGAGCACGTTGGGAGCGTGGCCCCAATCGTTGGAGGGAAAACCATAGAGTTTTCCCTCCAATGATTGGGGCCACACCCCCAACGTGCTCTACGTGGTTGCGTCACTTCCTGTGATGCACCCACGCTGCGCTTTGGGGGGCGGGGTTCCCCCTGGGGCCCGATTCCGCGGTGGCGGAAATCGGGCCTCAAAAGCGGGGGTTTACCCGCCCCCCGCCACCACTTGGCAGCCCTAGGAGAGCACAGGGAACACTGGGGCACAGGGGTGGGCAATAAAAGGAAGCAGCAACAAGAGGCCAGGGATGACTATCTGGATTGGAAAAGGGCAACGCTGGAACAGAGAGACACAGAGAGCCAACCATCCAGAAGGAACGGATTGGTAGGGACGGTGAAGTAACCTCCCTCCCCGTTCAGGTGTCTGAGACCCCTGCTGCTTTAAGGGCGGGACACCAAGGTGGTGGAGCAAGGGGGGGGGCTAGAGGACTTTAGCAGTAGCGAGGGGGAGTCGTCGGGGTCCTGTGGCACCAGCTAACCTACATGATGCCAAGAGGATAATACATAGACCTCAGGTATATAACTGCATGTGATTCCAGAAAGCGCCATCAAGGTAATAATTGGGCCCAGCCCCCACTCTTGGTCCTCCACAGTCAGTGTTCTCTCCTCAAACTGGCAGCGGTTCTCCAGGATCCCAAGGTAAAGGTATTTCACATCTCCTACTGCCAGATCTTTGAGCTGGAGATGCTAGGGATTGAACCTGGGACCTTCTGCTTACCAATCAGATGCTTGCCCACTAAGCCATGGCCCCTCTCCATCCTGGACAACTGTAGAATTGAAAAATGGTGAAGACCCCACGTCAAGGAGGTCCCCTTCCCCACCCGTTAAATCACAACAGGCTGGCTTGAGAAATGATTCAAAGTTCCTAGTCTCCAGGTGATGCCTGGAGATCCTCTGAGATTACAAGTGATTACCAGACTACAATCATGAGGTCCCTTGGGGGGGGGGGGGAATGGCTATTAGCTACAAGGTATAGATAGTTACACTGAGGCAAGTGATGCTCTGTCTTCTTGGTGCTTGGGGGGGCGACAGTGGGAGGGCTTCTGGTGTCCTGGCCCCACTGATGGACCTCCTGATGGCACCTGGGATTTTTGGCCACTGTGTGACAGAGTGTTGGACTGGATGGGCCATTGGCCTGATCCAACATTGGCGTCTCTCATGTTCTTATGTTCTTAAGTGTGCAAAAGGCTCTTTCAACAGCAGAGGTCCATCAGTGGCTATTAGCTACAAGGTATAGATAGGGACTCTGGGGCAAGTGATGCTCTGTCTTCTTGGTGCTTGGGGGGGGGACAACAGTGGGAGGGCTTCTGGTGTCCTGGCCCCACTGATGAACCACCTGATGGCACCTGGGATTTTTTGCCACTGTGTGACAGAGTGTTGGACTGTATGAGCTTTTGGCCTGATCCAACATTGGCGTCTCTTATGTTCTTAAGTGTGCAAAAGGCTCTTTCAACGGCCAATCAGAAAGCTCTAGCCCCCGAGTTCCTGCTTGTCCCCAGAGCAACGAACTAGTCCCACATTTCCAAGCAGTGTTGTAGTGGGGGGAGAATGACCCACCACCCGGGCCCAGGTTGACCTGGCCTCAACCCACTCCCGAAGAAGAAGGTGCCTGGTGAAGCTAGGCAGGTGGGCACATCCTATCCCTCGCTATGGCAAAACTGACCCTGGAGAGGTTGGTCTAGAAGGGTATTTTTCTTGTCGTGGTGAGCCCTCCTTCCCCACACTTCCAGCTTGCACCCTATATTTTGGGCTGAGGTGGCCCTGGCTGGGGGACACAGCCCAATGGGAGGAGTCTCAGAGGCTTTACTGGACAAACCACCCCTGCTCCTAAGAGAAGGAGTAGGTGGGTAGGGAAGCTCCAAATTAAGGTTGCCAACTCTGGGTTGGGAAATGCCTGCAGATTTGGTGGGGTGGCACCTGGGAAGGGCAGGATTTGGGGAGCGGAGGGAACTCGGTAAGGTATAATGTTGTAGAATCCACCCTCCAAAGCAGCCATCTTCTCCAGGGGAACTGATCTCTGCTGTCTAGAGATCAGTTGCGATTCCAAGGCATCTCAAGACTAGGGATGGGCACAAAGCACAAAAATGTATTTCGGTGTTTGGCTGAACCATGAACTGGAACAGGAACCGAACTGAACCGGCAGACAGTTACATGTACTAAACCTGTTCATTTTGGTTCACTTTTTGCAGGGAGTGAAAAGAAGAAGAAGAAGAAGAGATTGGATTTATACCCCACCCTTCACTTGGAGTCTCAGAGCGGCTTACAAAGTCCTTTCCCTTCCCCTCCCCACAACAGACACCCTGTGAGGTGGGTGGGGCTGAGAGAACTCTGACACAAAGTGCTCTTTTTCAAGGACAGCTGTGCCAGAGCTTGTGACTGACCCAAGGTCACATCAGCAGGTGCAAGTGGAGGAGTGGGGAATCAAACCCGGTTCTCCCAGATTAGAGTCCGCACACTTAACCACTACACCAAACTGGCTCTCAGGGAAAAGCAGGGGTTTCCCTGTGAAAAGCAGCGAGGAGCAGAAAGCACGAACAGCCACAGACTGTCCATGAATTGCTTTAAAATTAATGGATATTCGTGGCAGCCCTTCCATTTGCGAACTTCAGAAGTTCACAAACCAGCCAAAATTCATCAGGAACTTACATTCGTGAGCTGCTTCCTGCCCATCCATACTCAAGACATCACCTGGAGTTTTTCAACCGTACACCAAATAGAAAGGGACAAGTTGTGTGGTAGGGTTGCCAGGCCACAGCTTGTAACCCCTGGGGGGCAAGTGGTAGCGAGGCCTAGTACTGTGGGACCTTCTAGCATTTTGCAAAAAAACCTCCTATGCTTTTACCATAGAATTTTGCAGAATCCTAGAGTGTCCTGTGTGGTTTCCAATTTAAACCAGAAATGACATAGGTACTTTAGCATGACACTGTACACCAGGCCTTTTCTCTCCTCCAAATTTCTCTCATTAGTGATGAAGACACTGGCTGGTATCAAAGGGAACTGCTGGGAGAAAGGAAGTGAAAGCCATCCAAGTTGAATCTGCTGACAGGGAAGAGACAAAGTGAGCTGGAAGAAGGGGATGACAGAGAATCAACATGATTCAGAGCCAGCTAGAGTGCTGGACTAAGATCTGGGATATCCATGTTAGGCCCTGCCACACGTGGTGAAAAAGAACGGGCAAAGTGCGGCTTTTTAAAGCCACACCAAAAGAAACACGCGGCGGCAGGATCACATAGATCCCCTGAGCCGTGGGGAAGCTACAGTAGGGGGAGAGTGGCTGCCGAACTGCGCATGTGTGAGCAAGCGCAGTTTGGCCGGGAGTCTGGGTTCCTCCAGAAGACGAGCATGCTGGCGATCTGACGGCCACGCTTGCTGCGGCTTATCCAGTAAGTCCTCCTCTGGGGGTGGTTATTTTTCCATGTGCATTTTCGGCCTGAAGGGCCAGATCAGGGACGGGGGCATGCCGATTCCCAGATGTTGCGGTGTGCTCGCGCCCATTTGCTCCGCCCCCAATCCGTCCCTCTCCCGGGCCAAAACTTCTCGTGTGACTGGGGCCTTTGTTTATTTTATGTAGTTAATTTATTTGGGCTCTTTTTGTAGCAGGAACTCCTTTGCATATTCGGCGACACACCCCTAATGTAGCCAATCCTCCAAGAGCTTACAGAGCTCTTCTTACAGGGCCTACTGCAAGGTCTTAGAGGATTGGCTACATTAGGGGTGTGTCGCCTAATATGCAAAGGAGTTACTGCTACAAAGAGAGCCCTGCAGTGACCCTACCCAATGGGGACCCAAAGCAGTTTACATCATCCTTCTCTCCTCCATTTTATCCTCACGACAACTCCATGAGGTAGGTTAGGCTGAAAGTGTGACTGGCCCAAGATTACCCAGTGAGTTCCCAGGGCAAGTTCAGATCTTCACTCTGCTATGACCCTTGCTGGGCGACTTGGCACCAGCCACTGTCTTTCAGCCTAACCTACCACACAGGATTGTGGTGAGGAATAAAAAGAGGAGAGGGGAAATGGATGCTGCCCTGATCTTCTTGGAACAAGGGTGGGCTAAAAGAATACTTAATATTAAATTAATAAACAGCTGGCGGGTTCTGTACCATTATAATGCTGGCCCAGTTCAGATCCTTGTAAGAATGATATTGTGATGGTGATTTGGATTTTTGAAATACCTGCTGCTGCTGCCACTACTACTGTTGCTGCTGCTGCCACTACTGCTGCTACTACTATATCATTATGATTGTTGTTGTTGTTATTTCCCAAAAAAACATCTAGATAACAGTTCATTTAATGGTGTAAGCATTTTTTAAAAATGAGCTATAAATAATCAAGCAATAAGTAAACCAATAAAGCAAATTATATGTTAGGAGAGTAGGAGAATCTCTGGTCCGCCCATTTTGTTTTGAGCTTCTTTCACCACGTCTTCATCTCCACCTCCCTCTGGTGTTCAAAATAAGCATTGTCCCCATCATCTGGGGAGGAAAAATGGTGCTCTGATGTCATCTGGCAGAACCCTGGCTACCTAGATCTAGGGTAACCAACCTCCAGCTGGTGGCTGGAGTAGGGATGGGCATGAACTGGAAAAATGTGGTTCATTTCAGTTAGTGGTTTGTGGCATGTCCAGTTAATAGACCACAAACTGAACCAAACTGGGGGACTTCCAGGCAAACTGTGCCAGTTTGTGAAGTGTGGGAATGAAAAACTCCTGTGAGGCATGCCCGGGAGTTCAAGTTCTCACCGGGAGATTGGCAAGCAGTGCACAAGGTCTGCTGAGTCTGCATGAGTTTGCTGAGAAAATAAACTTGGCTACAGTGGGCAAAACAGGAGAGTTTCAGCGTAAAGAACATTCTGTTAAGAACATACTGTGATCTTAGCTTAGAGTCTTTCTTCTTGTAACGTTTTCACTGTACAGGGCAGAGGGGGGGGGAATGCGTGAGCCTAATAAAAGGCTACTGACATCCAGTTCTGCAGAACAGCTTGGGACAGAGAGACAGCTTGAGAACTTGGTCAGAGAGCTTCAACAGATCTCTCTGTGTTGTGTCATTATTGAACCCTCAAACCTACAGTTTTGATGCAGTTGAATGCCCTCTCCACAAGCTAGAGACACCAAACTCACAGGAGATCTCCGGCTAACTCTCCCCTTCCTTCCCTACAAGTTTGGTGATGATTGACTTTACATGATCTATGTTATGCCCCCAAATGCTTTCTGGGGAAATGACAGATATAGGTTCAGGAGTGTATAGAGTGGACCCTGTGGAAGCTAGAGATATCACACTTGCAGGGGACCTTCCCCTGATGCTCCTCTACAAGCCCTCCGAGTTATGTGAAGATTGAAGACAGTCTGCCCAGAAATGTATCAATTCACAAACGGCTCACGAACTGCTTACAAATTCATGAAGATTCGTGATGGTAGACCTGTCACGAGCTTCAGTTCGCGAACCATGAACCAGCCAAAATTCATCATGAACTTTAGTTTGTGATCCAGGTCATGCCGATCCCTAGGCTGGGGATCTCTTGGGATTACTCCTGACCTCCAGATGACCGAGATTAGTGCTTCTGGAGAAAATGGCTGCTTTGGAAGCTGGACTCTACAGCATTATATCCCTCCCATCCCCAAACCGTGCCCTTCTCAGACTCTACCCCCAAAATCTCCAAGTGTTCCCCAACCTGGAGCTAGCAACCCTACCTAGATTCCTCTCCTAAATCACCTTTTTCCAGATGGAGAGGATTTTTTTGGGGGGTGGGATTCAGATCAAGAAAGGACAGCTCTCTTGTGACTTAGCAAGCAAAGGTGAAATTGTTTAAAAACATTCAAAATGTTATAGATTTTGCTGAAGAATTCTTTGCAGTCTGGAAAGACTCTAAAGAATATTTAGAGAAATACTGGGATGTGAACAATAATCTAATTTGCTTTGATAACTACTGAAGATAGAAGGAGATGTAGAGTAAGTTTAAATATATAAGAACAATAGTTAAAAGATAGGTTACCTGAAGAACTTTAATATTGAAGAATGGAAAAAAGAGGGAAAATATAAGATTTGGACTGGAGGTTGGAACACTGTGGGAAGTCAGAAGGGGGGGTACTAGGAGAAAAGGGTATAAGATAGTAGATAAGATGATGTGAAGTTTGACTTATTGTTATATCCTAGTAAAATGGTTTTTTTAAAAAAAAAACGTTATAGGTTTTAAGGTAAGAACATAAGAGATGCCAATGCTGGATCAGGCCACTGGCCCATCCAGTCTAACACTTTGTCAACACAGTGGCCAAAAATACCAGGTGTCATCAGGAGGTCCAGGACACTAGAGGCCCTCCCACTGTTCCCCCCCCCAAAGCACCAAGAATACAGAGCATCACCTGCCCCAGACTGAGAGTTCCTATCTATAACTTGTGGCTAATAGCCACTGATAGACCTCTGCTCCATATATTTATCCAGTCCCCTCTTGAAGCTGTCCATGCTTGTAGCCACCGCCACCTTCTGTGGCAGTGAATTCCATGTGTTAATCACATGGTGACAAAACATATATCAAAACCTCAACAACTTCACAACAGAAGTAACACTGAATCATCATGGCTATGAATGTAGCAACATATTTTTAGAGACAGGATGTTCAGAAAGTGTTCAACGAGATCTGAACACACTGGACAAGTGGGTGGATGTGAAGAAGATGCAGTTTAACAAGGATAAGTGTCAAGTTCTACATCTAGGTAACAAAAATGAGGAACACCCATACTGGATGAGGGATACACTTAGCAGTGTGTGCGAACAAGATCTTGGGGTGCGAGTGGACCGTAAGTTAAATATGAGTAGCCAGTGTGATGAAGTGACAAAAAAGAGGCCAATGCGATCTTGGGGTGTATCAAGAGAGGCATAACAGCCAAATCATAAGATGTGATAGTCCCACTGTACACTGCATTGGTCAATCCGCACCTGGAGTACTGTGTGTAGTTCTGGAGGCCTCTCTTCAAAAGGATGTGGACAGAATGGAGCGGGTGCAGAGAAGAGTGATGATGATGATCGGGGGCCTGGAGACCAAGAAGCCCTGTGAGGAGAGGCTGAGGGACTTGGCAATGTTCAGTCTGGAGAAGAGGAGGTTGGGGGGACATGATGGCTCTCTTGAAGTATTTGAAGGCCTGTCACTTAGAGGAGGGCAGGGAGCTGCTCCTGTTGGCAGCAGAGGAGAGGACTGGCAATAACGGGTTGAAGTTAAGGGCAGGAATAAGGGCTGGATATTAGGTAACTTATTTTTTTAACAGTCAGAGTTTTTCAACAGTGGAATCAGATACTTAGGGAGGTGGTGAGCTCCCGTTCACTGGTAGTCTTTAAGCAGCGGCTAGACAAACACTTGTCAGGGATGCTCTCTAGGCTGATCCTGCATTGAGCAGGGGGTTGGAGTAGATGGCCTCTATGGCCCCTTCCAACTCTGTGATTCTATGGGTGTGTTCAGACGCACTGTTTGATCTGGTGTCATGAAGGTTCAGCAGTTCAGCAGTGTATTTTATATGCACAATCACACAATCAATATCTGCCTCCTGTCCCCAGCCGTTGGTTTCCGGCTCAAAACCACTTTAACCCGGAGTATTTTGTTACCAAGTCCCAAAGTGGTGTTTTCTCAGCTCTCCCATTTAAAGCCACATTTCCCCCCTGTGTGATCGCTTCTCCGGTATCAAGCCACTTCTAGTTTAAACCCCCTCCCCACTCGAAAGCTGCTCGAGGCTCCTGCTCTTAGCCCACCATTTTTTAATGCGTTGGCTGTGTGCACATAGGCAGAGCTCCGCCACCGCGTTTAGAAAACCGACATTTAAACGGTCACTTGTTTTAGTGTTTAGATGAGTTCGGGATCTCACGGAGGCCATTTTTGGGTCAAACATTTAAAGTGAAGTCTTTTGTTGGAGGGGTTGGATTGATTTGCCCTGGTGGTCCTGCGCATGCGCCATGGTAGTTTCACCCCTCATTCTACGGAGGGGTGCCTATGCGCATGCGCAAACTGAGAACAAATTAAAAAACGCCGACACACATTGGTAGTGTAGATGCTAGGGAGTGACATGACTGCACAGTGAGGCGGGGTAAGGGAGGTAAGTGTGATCGCGATTATCCAGATCAAATATAATCCGGTTAGAACTGGAGCAGTTTAACCCATTCTCAGCATGCCGTGTGACCGCACCCTATGATTCTCTGGCCCAATCTGCATCTAGCATTTTCTCTGATGTTTTACCAAACCCACACTGGAACAGAAAAAGATGCAGCTCAAAACCACATTCAGATACCCCAGGCCAATGCCACCGTGCTGACTGCAGACTCACCCCTGATTGGCCATAAAATGGCCATAAAACTACCATAAAACCGAGAGATCAAACAAAGTGAAAGCAGCATGCAGTCTGGACGCTGCCATGAAATCCAACAAAGTGAAAGAGGCATGTGATATACAGGGGAATTTCTGTTCCAGCCTGGGTTTGGTAAAACAGCGGAGCAAATGCTAGATGCAGATTGGCCTATGAAAGGATGTTCAGAAAGGGCACTTAGAACAAAGGCAAATTCCGGCAAAGAGTGCCCACTGACCCAAGGAAAAGAGAAAGTCCAAAATGTTACATTAAAGAAATGCAGGGCTGCTTCTTCCCCCAGATGCTCTTTCATGGCTATGGTTGCCAACCAGTGTTCCCGCTAAGCCGAGGGAGAGCCAGTCTGGTGTAGTGGTTAAGTGCGCGGACTCTAATCTGGGAGAACCGTGTTTTATTCCCCACTCCTTGAACCTAACTGGATGACCTTGGGCAAGCCGTAGTTCTGATAAGAGCTGTTCTTGAAAAAAGAGCAGTTTCTGTCAAGAGCTCTCTCAGCCCCACCTACCTCACAGGGTGTCTGTTGTGGGGAGGGGAAGGGAAAGGAGTTTGTAAGCTGCTCTGAGACTCCTTTGGGTAGTGAAGGCCAGGGTATAAATCCAATCTCCTTCTCTTCTTCTTCTTTTACCTCACAGGGTTCTTCTTCTTCTCTTCTTCTTCTTTTACCTTCTCCTCCTCCTCCTCCTCCTCCTCCTCTTCTTCTTTTTCTTCTGGTGTGCTGGTTAAGTGTGCGGACTCTAATCTTGGAGAACCGGGTTTGATTCCCCACTCCTCCACTTGCACCTGCTGATGTGACCTTGGGTCCGTCACAAGCTCTGGCACAGCTGTTTCTGAAAAGAGCAGTTTCTGTCAAGAAACATCTCTCAGCCCCACCTACCTCACAGGGTGTCTGTTGTGGGGAGGGGAAGGGAAAGGAGCCTGTAAGCCGCTCTGAGACACCTTTAGGTAGTGAAGGGCGGGGTATAAATCCAATCTCTTCTTCTTCTTGAAAAAGAGCAGTTTCTGTCAAGAGCTCTCTCAGCCCCACCTACCTCACAGGGTGTCTGTTGTGGGGAGGGGAAGGGAAAGGAGCCTGTAAGCCGCTCTGAGACACCTTTAGGTAGTGAAGGGCGGGGTATAAATCCAATCTCTTCTTCTTCTTGAAAAAGAGCAGTTTCTGTCAAGAGCTCTCTCAGCCCCACCTACCTCACAGGGTGTCTGTTGTGGGGAGGGGAAGGGAAAGGAGCCTGTAAGCCGCTCTGAGACACCTTTAGGTAGTGAAGGGCGGGGTATAAATCCAATCTCTTCTTCTTCTTCTTCTTCTTCTTCTAGCCGAGTTAGGGTGAGATAGCTCACAGGTTTTTGGCCTCCGGCTCACACATTATTTATTTATTTATTTGTATGTTTGTTTATTTGTTTATTTGACTTATATCCCGTCCTTCCACATGGGCTCAGGACGGCTAACAGGAGGCAATTGCCATACATAACACTAAAACCCGATAAAGCAATCAATTACATTTTACATTTTAAAATCAGTGCTCACAATGATACATCATCCAAGACGGGGACTCCAATGCAATGTTTCAGAGGTTCTACTGTCTCTTCTTGGTCGGTCTACCATTCCCAAGGCCAGTTCGCATCGCCAACGATGGCAACACGGTGGTGGTACAGTCACGGTGGCGGCTCCTACTCCGCCTACTCCTAAGGCATTTTGGTCTTAGCTCCGGAAGGAGGGCTCCAGAGCAAACTAATTCATGCAACAGCCAAATTCGCTCACTTGCAACTTGCATGCCGGTAGCTCAGAAAGTGGAATTTTTGCTCACAAGACTCCACAGCTTAGAGGGAGCCTTGTTGCCAAACTCCAGCTGGCACCTGGAGATCCCTTGCTGTTACCATTGAATTCTAGACAACTGAAATCAGTTCCCCTGGAGAGAATGACTGCTTTGGAGGATGGACTCGAGGCATTATACCCTGCTGAGCCCCCCCCCGAGCCCCCCCTTCCCAGGCGTCACCTCCAAAATCTCCAGGTATTTCCCACTCCCAAACTGGCAATTCTATCCATGGCCCAGGCTGCTCCTGCTGCTCTGGATCTTTTCTCTGTCTGGCATGGTACTGCAATAAAATTAGCGTTCCCTCATTTTAGCTCTAGACAGGGGTCATTTCCTGCAGGAGTGCACAGGAGCGGAGCTCCGGCAGTAAATAGCCCAGGGGGTGGGCACATGCAACAATCCCCGCCCCTTGCTCCTCCTCTCCCTCTTTCTTTCCCTCTTTCCTTCCCTCATTTTTTCCTTCTATTTCTTTCCTTCTTTTTCTTTCTTTCTTTTCCTCCTATTTTCTTCTTTCTTTCCCTCTTTCCTTCTCTCCTTCTTTCCCTCCTTATTTCCGTCTCTTCCTCTTTCTTTCCTTCTTTCCCTCCTTCTTTCCTTCTCTCTCTCTCTCTCTCTCTTTCTGCACAGATCTGTGTGAGGGCAGATCTGTGCGTCCCCCACCCCCCAGCTAGCAATCCAAAACAGTCCAGTGGCACCTTTAAGACCAAGTTTTATTCAGGTACAAGCTCTCCCTCCTCTGTGAGGGCAGATCTGCGCATTCCCTTCCCCCAATAGCTAGCAATCCAAAACAGTCCAGTGGAGCCTGAGCGGTGGGTGTTGCCTTCTGACACACTTCCGGTGATGTCAGGGGGTGTGGCATATGCAAATAAGTTATGCTAATGTGTTATGCTCATGAGCTCCTGCACCTCTTTTTCTACAAAATGACCCCTGTCTCTAGGCCTTCTCTCTCATGCTGAAGACCAGTCTGACACCGGGAAAAGGGTTTTCAATAATATCTAACAGCCTAAGAAGCCTAGTGGGACCCATTGCAGTTTGGGATGTGCTGTTAACCAGGAGATGGCACTGTTGGGCTGCCTTGTTTTGACAGAAGACCTCCTCTAAGTAGCTAGAAACAATTAAGGCGTTTCACTCAGGTACTCATAGGTGAGTTGTCACGGGAACCACAGGAAAACTGGGGCGTGTTGAAGCTCACACTTTGATGACAGGTTGTTCCAGAATCCAGAGGCGGCTTGTTTACACTGATCAAAGCAGCTGTGCCTTCCAACAGTTAGTGAGAGTTAGGTTTAACCAGTCTGCCGCCTGGATTTGCTGGAATCCTGTGGCACCCCGAAGCAAGAACAGCCAAACCTGCCCACAACTTGAGTCATAAAATAAAACTCTTGTCTACAGTGATTACAGACGGCTATTAAAGAAATCTGTCATCAAGTCACTCCAGGAATTGATACTGACAATTTAAAAAATCTGCTAGATTTGTGTATGTGTTTTGTAGCTCAAGAAATCTCTATCAGGCATGAACACAAATGAAGTTGCCTTATACTTAGACCAGAGGAGGAGGAGGAGGAAGAGCAGGAGGAAGAAGAGGAAGAGGTGGAAGAGGAAGAAGAGGAGGGAGAAGAGGAGGAAGAAGAGGAGGAGGAGAATGTATTTATACACACCCTGCTCTTCACTTGTAGTCTCAGAGTGGCTTCCAATCTCCTTCTGTTCCTCTCCTCACAGTAGACACCCTGAGAGGAAAATGGGGCTGAGAAAACTCTGAGAGAACTGTGACTGACGCAAGGTCACCCAGCTGGTGTGGAGGAATGGGAAATCAACCCCAGTTATCCAGATTAGAGTCCACCACTCTTAGCCACTTTTTTAAAGTAACATTAAGAACATAAGAACATAAGAGAAGCTATGTTGGATCAGGCCACTGGCCCATCCAGTCCTACACTCTGTGTCACACAGTGCCCAAAACCCAGGTGCCATCAGGAGGTCCACCAGTGGTGCCAAAAGCTCCATATAAGGGCATATTAGGCCTATAAAGGACATCAGAGCTCACTCTTGGAGCTGAGTCAGGCTGGGCCAACCTGGAAGTGGGCTCCAACGGTATTTAAATGCCTTTGGAGATCACTTCCAGTCACACGGTCCAACACGGAAGTAAGCTCTGAAGGCATTTGAATGCCAAAGAATGTGTCTCCCATGAACCTCACAAACTTCTATGAAAATATGGAGGTTCATGGGTGGATTGTGGGAGACACGTTCTTCTGAACCAATGGTTTGGAGACCACGAACCAGCCTGATTTGTACTTGAACCAGGGTTCATTTGGGGGTTCATGCCCATCCCTAGTCATAACTTTAAGCACATGATGAGGTGTTTGGAACTGGTTGAAACCAAGGCTGAAAGAGATCTTGGAGTTATAGTAGACAGCTTGATGAAAATGTCACCTCAAAATAAATCAGGATGGGTAGCCGAGTTAGTTTGTGTGTAGCAGGATAAAAAAAAAAAAGCAAGAGTCCAGTAGCACCTGAAAGACTAACAAAATCTGTGGCTGGGGATGAGCTTTCAGAAATGACTGCTCACTTCTTCAGATATATGAAGAAGTGAGCAGTGACCCATGAAAACTCATACCCTGCCACAAGTTTTGTTTGTCTTTCAGGTGCTACTGGACTCTTGGTCTTTTCTACAACTCAAAATAAAACAGCCAATATTGCAGTTCATTTGTTTGTTTGATTTTATTCTGTCTTTCTCACTGAGGCTCAAGGCAGATTAGATTCAGGTGGGTAGCCATGTTGGTCTGAAGCCATAGAACAAAGTTTGAGTCCAGTGGCACCACCAAAGTTTAATTCTGGGTAGAAGATTTTGTGTGCAGGCACATGGTGGTATTAAAGGCACCACTGGACTCAAACTCTGTTCAAGGCAGATTACACAGTGTAAATCAGAGCAATCAATAGAGGATAAACACACCATCGTCTGGGCGTGGAACAGGGGTCATTGGGGGTGTGGGGGAAAGTATTTGTGAATTTCCTGCATTGTACAGGGATTGGACTAGATGACCCTGGATGCCCCTTCCAACTCTACGATTCTGTGCTTCTAGGATTACAGCAATCTGGAAATGGGTAGAAATATTAAACATGATATGTTTAAATATTACTGGAAATGCAATAACTTAAGTATAAAAAGAAAGACGTGAGAGTCAATTAATAAGTACAGTAAAAAGATAAATACATTTCACATAGAGATATAGTTCACAGTCCCACTTCCTTTATCAAATTGCCTTCCTGAACTGTTTTGAAATATTATAGACTTATTACCATTATAAAAACGCCCTCCTGAACAATTCTGTTTAACATTGTTTGCCAAAAGACGGAGGAGTGGGATCTTTCCTGACCACCTCAGCCAGGTCATTGTGTAGAGTAATGGAGTGTCCTCCTTTGGAATACTATGACTGCGGTCACATGGAGCATTAGGCACGCTAGAGGGATGGAAGATAGGCGGATTTTCCAGGCGCGATCTCACCGCCACATCTGGGAAGCGTCAAGCTCCCGTGGCTCACCCGAGGCCTCCAACCGAAGATGCGGGGTAAAAAACTAGTACCTCGGAGGTACTAGTTTCTTGAAACCGCAGGGCAAGGGTGGGTGTCTGATCAGGTATCCGGTGGTAGTTCTGGCGCCTGCCCATGTCCCCTCACAAAAAGGTTTTTTTTTTTTTACCAAAGTCTCCATGGATGCGCACAAGCACCCAAGGGAGCATGCGCACATTTGAGTTTTTAAAAACCCCAACAACCCCATTTGCCCCATGCCCCGCTTCTCTGTGAAGTGATCGGCACCTCCCCCCTACCATGGGACCTCCACGGGACCTCCACGGTAGGTCTGCTCGTGCAACTGCACATTCTTTAGCCCCGGGGCAAACAGCCACGCCTCCCCCCCGTGATATCCGGCCCGTGTGACTGGGGCTTATGTTCATTTCTGGTCACCATATCTCAACAAAAGGATATTGCACAACTGGAAAAGATACAGAAGGAAACAAGGATGGAACATCTTCTCTATAAGACAAGGCGTCAGCTATGGTGGCATGAAGAGGGGGGATGGTTTTCCAATTCCCATAATTGCCTTGCATTCTTTCTTGTGCGCTTAATTGTGTAGTTGCTGAAACGCTTATCTGTGACCTTATAAACTGAGCAGGTGGAGAACTGTTGTGGAGAACTGTTACATCTATAGCTCCTGAGAACTTTCTTGTATACATGTCTATGCCAGCTTGCTACCGGTAGAAGGCTCATCATTAACCCGCATGCGCGAAGTTCCCTAATTGGTCATTCCAGTGGGGGGGGGGCATACGTATACCCTGTATCTTATTATGCGCATGATCATTTCGTCATTCTGAACAGTGTTCCTGTCAATGCATCTATGGCTTATCAATAAAGTAAAACCTTCTTCTAGAAGCGTGTATTTCATTGCTTAAGTTGTGGGTTCTGACACAAGGCTGAAGAGCCTGGGACATTGTGTGCATACTATGTATTGTCAATTTGCTTTCAGGTTATGGCAACCCTGTGAATTAATGTCCTCCAAACATTCTATTGTCAGGTCCTGAAAACTGAGGGTCATGGCTTCTTTTATACAGTCAATTCACCCCATGTTAGGTCTTCCCTTTTGTCCTGGTGCCTTCAACTTTCCTTAACTTTATTGTCTTTTCCAGTGACTCTTATCTTCTCCTAATGAGACCAAAGTACCATACTCTCAATTTTGTCATGTTAATTTCTAGAGAGGTCAGGCTTGATCTGATCTAGAAACTGCCAAAGGAAGTTTAGAAACATATTGAGGGCCAAAAGTTAAAAACATCAGTAAGTGTACAAAAGAGTGTTTATTACAAAGACATATAAAAACCTCGTAGGGGCCCAAATAAATGAAATATTCAAGGTTATAAATACACACACAAAAAGGACAGTGAATGACCTGACCTGACGCGTTTTGGCTCATAAGAGCCTTCTTCAGAGGTCAAATAGTGCAAAATACCACCAGCAACAGAGTCCCTGTAACACATGTAAGGCAATAAACAATAAATAAGATAGGACCAAAATTGGAATGTTCCAATATGGAATTGAATGACACACTAAAAGGTTTCTATTTGGGGCCACAAGTATATCCGGCCTTGTGTCACTAGTAGTTGTATATACTGGAAATAATATGTACCTTCCAGTTTAGGTCCTAAGGGTGCGAATAAAATTGCCTTGTCAGGGACAATGTGCCATCTAGAATCCACTTATTTGTCTTTTGGGAGGTCCACAGTATCTATAAAACTGCACCAACACTACATTTTGAATGAATTAACTTTCCTCCTGACAGTTTTCTTCATTGTACAACTCTCACATAAATGTATAATAGGGAATGGAGCTGCGGTGGCTCAAGTGGTTAAGACGCTGAACTGCAGGCCGTGGAAGATCGGTAGTTCAGCAGTTCGAGACCCGAGTGTGCCGCATGACGGAGTGAGCTCCCGTCTCTAGTTCCAGCTCCTGCCAACCTAGCAGTTTGAAAGCAAGAAATTGCAAGTAGATAAATAGGTACCATTTCGGTGGGAAGGTAACAGCGTTCCGTGCACCTTGGTGTTTAGTCATGCCGGCCACATGACCACGGACAGCACTGGCTCTTTGGCTTTGAAACGGAGATGAGCACCGCAACCCTAGAGTCAGATTCGACTAGCTTTCGAGCAAGGGAATCTTTACCTTTACTATAATAGGGAATACTACGGTGTGAATTCACTTCACCTTGCTCACCAGCAACATATCCTTACACTTAAGAATCTTTTGTAGCTCCTTCATGGCTCCTTCATGACTGCCCTGCCCAGTCTCAATCTCTTTCTGATTTCTTGGTTGCACTCTCCTTTTTGGTTGATGATGGAGCAATGGAATAGAAAATCTTGAACACGAGAAACTAATGCAATGGTCCAATAGTTGCTGCAGTCTTAGGTGTCTCCTTTTTCATAACTGGAATCTAGGTCAAGTGCAATGCTACCTCTAAGCTGTGGAGTCTTGTGAGTGGAAATTCTACTTGGTGAGCTACTGGCATTAAAGCCTGCCTTCGTGGGGAGGGTGGGATGTAAATCAAATAAATAAATAAATAAAGTTATGAGAGAGTGATTTGGCTGCTGCATAAATTAGTTTGCTTTGGAGCCATCCTTCCTGAGCTAAGACAAAAATGGGTGAGCCGGAGGCTTAGAGGGAACACTGGTCAAGTGTTTCCAGTCTGTTGACCATTGTTTTGTTTTTCATAAAGGTAAAGGTTCCCTTGCTCGAAAGCCAGTCGAATCTGACTCTAAGGTTGCGGTGCTCATCTCTGTTTCAAAGCCGAAGAGCCAGCGCTGTCCGAAGACGTTTCCGTGGTCATGTGGCCGGCATGACTAAACACCAAGGCGCACGGAATGCTGTTTCCTTCCCACCGAAGTGGTACCTATTTATCTACTTGCCATTTTTTGCTTTCGAACTGCTAGGTTGGCAGGAGCTGGAACTAGAGACGGGAGCTCACTCCATCATGCGGCACCTGGGGTCTCGAACTGCTGAACTACTGACCTTCCACAGCCTGCAGTTCAGCGTCTTAACCACTTGAGCCACCGCAGCTTTTTCAAATATGTTTTTCATATCTGTTGGCATATTCTTTTTTATATATATAAAGATTTTATTGGCTCCCCTAAAAAGGGGAGGTATTTCGCTTAAAAGAAAAAAATGGGAGGGGTAGACAGTGGGAGAAAGAGAAAGCTGAGTGATATATAAACTGGTAAATTAAACTGTTAGTAATGTCCAATTAATCTTCTTGGGCTTCTTCTGTGTGTTGTCAAACTTCTTTTCTTAGTCCGGTCACAATTAATTATCTGTTAGTATGTTAGTAATCTTCCTTTGAATTTCTGTTAATAAAAAATCTTTTCTGGGCGCATTCAGAACCGCTTCTTTGCGCGCTGGGTACTTTTACTTTCGCTGACGTGGAGGAGCTTCCTCTGTTGTCTTCTCCTCCCGGCTTGTTCAATCCTCCTTCGGGTTGCTGTTAACACTTTCAGTTCCTGCACTATAAATCCTCTTCCTTTCACGCCTTGGAGGTCCCCAACTTTGAGAATGGTATTAATTTCATTTCGCTTTTATTTCCGCTCCCAAACTCTCTATTGGGTCCTCCTCGAAACTGGACGTATATAAGCGCTTGCCAGGCACTCCTCGCTGTCACAGTTCAAACTTTTCCATTTTACAAAACTCCCATCGGATTCACAACCATAAACAGTCCAAAACACTAAACAGCCGGCTCTCACACACAAGCAAACGCCCAGACGGAAGTCCCTCCCTTCTCTCCGCTCGTTTTTGCCCAGCTCCGACATCTTTTCTTTTTTGTTTACTTTTAGAAAGTTCTTAAAATGTGCTCCAGAGAGACAAAACTTTTTCTCACTTTGTTTCAAATACATCAAAGGAAAACGTCGCTATCCGCTCAGTCCATTCCCCCCCCATTTTCTTTTTCGCTTGTGCAAATAGAGGGTTAACCTCCTCGCCTTGTTCGCTGGGGGGGGGATGTTTTTAGTTCTTTTTCTCTGCATTTTGACAACTCACAGTTAAGCCGATCTTTTCTTTTTCCATTTTTTCGGATGGTCGCTTTATCACTCGGTGACGTCTGGTGGCTCCGCTAAACCCCGTTCGGGGTCGCTCACGCAGCAAGGTCCGTTGGGGCAGGGCATGGCGGGAGCTTCGGTCTCCGACCTATTGGCCGAAAGAGAGACTTCCCCCTAGTGCGTCCTAAAGCACCCCGGATCCGAGCTCCTCTCTTCTGAGGGGCTTGTTCGGGTCTCCGCTCGTGCGGATTCCCTCCTCCACCGCGGGCGGGCGAGGCGCCCTCGGGAGCGACCCGAGGATGCCATTCGCGGGAGCCAGACCGGAAGCCCCATCTGTTGGCATATTCTTGTTAAGATTTTGATGCACCGTTTCTGTGGCTTGAAACATGGGACTTTTTAGCTTTGAAAAAGAAAGATGGGTAAAGGGGATCATGATAGAGGTTTAGAAAATTATGTCTGGAGTAGAGAAAGTGGAAAGATGGAGCTTTTTCAGTCTCTCCAATAACACTAGAACACGGGAACACCCAATGAATAATTATATTGTGGGATTCACTGCCATTTCACATTGTGATGGCCATGAGCATAGTAGATTTCAAAAGGGGTTAGAAAGATTCATGAAGGAGACACAACCTTAGGCCGGTCACATTCTCTCTGCTTTATGTGCCTTGAGGGGTTATTGCCAAGACAGGGTGGGGAAGGAAGACCCAACTATGTCACTCTGAGTTCCTCAGAGGAAAGGCAGGATAAACATGTACTAGAGATAGTATCTAATGGAATTACTGTGCGGAAGACTGAGACAAGGTAGGTGAATCATTTTGACTATGTCAAAGTAGTACTAATGCTAATTATTGTTTTCCTTATTGCTACTCTTATCATTAAGAGTCTCCTAGGAATCAAGGGGGGGGGGATTATTGGGAATAACCTAGCCAGTGAGGAAAATTCGACTGACAACGGCTGTTTCAGTTCCAGCCACAGCACAAGATTGTTCAGTATCTCAATTTGGGCAACATATCTCAAAAAGGATATTACAGAGCTGGAACAAGGGCAGACGAGGGCAACAAAGTTGATCAAGGGGCTGTAGTGCCGTCCCTATGAGGAAAGACTAAAAGGTCTTGGACTTTTTATATATATATATAGTTTGGAATAAATGATGGCTAAGGGGGAGATTGATAGAGGTTTCTCACAATACAAGAATTCATGGGCACTCAATGACATTTCTGAGCAGTCGGGTTAGAACAGATAAAAGGAAGTCCTTCTTCACCCAAAGAGTGATTAACACATATAATTCACTGCCACAGAGTGCCACAGGAGGCGGTGGTGGCTACAAGCATGGATGGTTTCAAGAGGGAATTGGATAAGCATATGGAGCAGAGGTCCATCAGTGGCTCTTAGCCACAAGCTATAGGTAGGAACTCTCAGGCTGGGGCAAGGGATGCTCTGTATTCTTGGTGCTGGGGGGGGGAACAGTGGGAGGGCTTCTAGTGTCTTGGCCCCACTGGTGGACCTCCTGATGGCACCTTGGCCACTGTGTGACAGAGTGGCCAAGGCCGCCCTGAGCCTTCGGGGTAGGGCGGGATACAAATCTAAAGATAAATAAATAAATAGTGTGGGACTAGATGGGCCATTGGCCTGATCCAACATAGGCTTCTCTTATGTTCTTATGAGATCTGAGACAATATTGGGCTTGCCTGAGCCATTCAGGTCAGCGCACTGTAGAGATACTTCTTCTGAGATACTTCTTCACCCAAAGAGTGATTAACACATGGAATTCACTGCCACAGGAGGTGGCGGCAGCTACAAGCATGGACAGTTTTGAGACTGAATTAGATAAACATATGGAGCAGAGGTCCATCAGTGGCTCTTAGCCACCAGCTATAGGTGGGGACGCTCAGGCTGGGGCATGTGATCTCTGTATTCTTGGTGCTTGGGGGGGCCACTGGCCTGATCCGACATTGGCTTCTCTTATGTTCTTAGGTTTATAAAATAATGCATGGAGTGGAGAAAGTGGCTAGAGAGAGCTTCCCCCACCTCCTTCTGGAATAATTGTAAAACTCCGGGATTCCCGTTGACATTGCTGAGCAATAGGTACAAGACAAAGAAAAGGAAATACGTCTTTACTTAATGAGTAATTAAACTGTAGAATTCATTGCCAGTGGATGTAGTGATGGTGATGAGGATAGCTGGTTTCAAAAGGGGGCTAGATTCATGGAAGAGAGGTAATATGGGATCTGTCACGCCAGGATCGGATGGGGAAAGAAGACCCAAGTATGCAGCTCTGAGCTCCTCAGAGGAAAGGCAGGATAGCAATGTACTAGACAGAGATCGTATCTGAGGGAATTACAGTGAGACAATGTAGATGAAGCATGTTAACTATGTTAAAGTAGCACTCATGATAATTATTGTTTTTATTGTTGCGACTCTTATCATTTCCTGACCTAGATAGCCCAGACTAGCCCAGCCTCATCAGATCCCAGAAGCTAAGCAGGGTCAGCCCTGATTACTATTTGGATGGGAGACCACCAAGGAATACCAGGGGGGTGAGGCAGAGGCAAGTGATGGCAAACCACCTCTGAAGGTCTCTTGCCCAGAAAATCCCATGGGGTCAACATAAGTCAGAGGGTGACTTGACAGCAAAAAACCCCAAACACCTTCTTACCATTAAGAGCTTGCCAGGAATCATGGGGGAAATGACTGGGAAATACCCCAACGCAATTCTCTCAGGTTTTGTGTTGCCACCTACCTGCATTCACACACACCAAACACAACTAATTTTCAGTTGCTCTCAACAGAAGAAGAGGAGGAGGAGGAGGAGTAGATTGAATTTATACCCCACCCTTCACTACCCAAAGGTGTCTCAGAGTGGCTTACAAACTCCTTTCCCTTCCCCTCCCCACAACAGACACCCTGTGAGGTAGGTGGGGCTGAGAGAGCTCTTGACAGAAACGGCTCTTTTTCAAGGACAGCTCTTATCAGAACTACGGCTTGCCCAAGGTCATCCAGCCAGGTGTAAGTGGAGGAGTGGGGAATCAAACCTGGTTCTCCCAGATTAGAGTCCGCGCAATTAACCACTATACCAAACTGGCTCTCCACTTGAGTAATGGATGTGCTTGATCTTCATTAGGCTTTTTAAAATTAAAATATGGTG
Source organism: Gekko japonicus (assembly GCF_001447785.1). Classification (NCBI taxonomy): domain Eukaryota; kingdom Metazoa; phylum Chordata; class Lepidosauria; order Squamata; family Gekkonidae; genus Gekko; species Gekko japonicus. The sequence goes on along the minus strand of NW_015165273.1, from coordinate 413,409 downwards.
TATTTTTAATTTACATACTAAAGTTACAAATAAAGGTTTGTAAATTCCTGAGAATGGAGACTGCCTGCCTTCATAACATGCAACTGATCATCCTATTAGAAAAAGATGGGGCCCGCAAGGAAATGCAGGGTCGGTGGAGGGGAACAGAACATTTGGAAACCTGTTGTCGAAGGCTTTCACGGCCGGAGTTCATTAGCCGCTGTAGGTTTTCCAGGTTGTATGGCCGTGGTCTTGGCTTTGTAGGACCTGATGTTTTGCCAGTAGCTGCGACTGGCATCCTCAAAGGTATAACACAGAAAGATGGAGTCCTTGATTCCTTCGGGACGAAAATATTTCACCATCACAACCACATCCATTTTCGTCCCTCAGATCATTCAAGCAGTAGAGCGAGCTGGGAGAGCGCAGTGGGTAAATTGGCAATCTTCCTCCTGAGGCAGGATTAGACACCACGTTCCCTCTTGATTCATTTACAAAGTCATCTTTTGTATAAAATGGGGGAACCCGCTGAGGATGTAGAAACACCTCCTCAATCTGTGGGTGGCCTGCCATTGTTATTTATTATTATTATTATTGTTAACATTTTTACCCCGCCCCCCGCGAGCGGGCTCAGGGCGGCTTACAAGAGGGCAAAAGACAATACATAAAAATAGGATAAAACAGTAAAACCATTAAATAACAACAACCAGAATAAAGTGCTCCATACAAACAAGATGGTCTCCGAAGATGGTATCAGTTATTTCAAGGGGGTGGTACTGTTCTGTCGATGATCCAAGGCTAGTCCAGTGGTATTGGTGCCATGCAAGATTGTGGCAGATCTTCCGGGGACTGCCCCTAACCCCGTTGTTATCTCCACCATTGATGGTGGAGGTAGTGATAGTGGCGGCCCCTATATAAAAGCCTGGTGGAAGAGCTCCATCTTGCAGGCCCTGCGGAACTTCCAAGAGCCACCAATTTTACAATTAGATACATTTTACCTTCCATCCAATCACAGATACGAAGGGAGAAGGCACCTGTGCATTCCCAAACAGTCTGTCTCTTATTGGTTGTCACATCGCAGGTTCTAGAAGCAGGGCTGCCATTTGCTTGTCCACAGCAGGCAACGTCTGTCCTCATTCTTAGGAGGACTGTTATGCTGCACTGAAGTGCTTGATAGCCAGGAGGCTACTGGTTGAAAGAGATTTCTTAGAGCATTGGTTCCAACTTGAATTTTGATCTCCACAATGGAAGGGAGATGCAGCTGTCGAAAAGAGGACAGAGACATGTTCATATGCCTAGGATACATGTCGCTGCCTAACTTCCAATTGCTGATCCATTATATAAATTTGTCATATTGAGAACTCCGAAGCTAGTATTGAGAGTCCCCTGGACTGCAAGGAGATCAAATCAGTCAATCCTAAAAGAAATCAACCCTGACTGTTCCCTGGAAGGCCAGATAATGAAACTGAAGCTCAAAGACTTTGGCCACCCAATGAGAAGGGAGCACTCACTGGAGAAGACCCTGATGCTGGGAAAGATTGAAGGTCAAAGAAGACGGGGACGGCAAAGGATGAGATGGTTAGACAGTGTCATAGATGCAATGAACATGAAATTGAGCCAACTTCAGAGGACAGCGGAAGACAGGAGGGCCTGGCGGGAGCTGGCCCATGGGGTCGCAAAGAGTCGGACTCAACTGTGTGACTCAACAACAGCAACAACAACAACAATAAACCTTGATTTATAGCTCATGATTGTAGCATTTTGAGAGTCTGGGAACTTTATGTGTGACATTGTAACTCTGGCTTGGAGCTTTTGACTTTGTATTAAATACTTTTGGAGTTGTTCTAAGAAAAACTTTGATAACTGAATATATATTAAGAATAGACACTCATTCCGTATTTCAACATGTTTATTTACAGGCATGGACGTAAGACTTGTTAATTGCATTCGCTGTGTTCATTTGCTTTTTGATAATTGGCGCACTGTGTTCTCCCCTTGTTTTGTCTTCATTTGCTTGTCCACGGCGGACACCTTCCCCTCCTCACTCTCACTCACACTTGGGTTATTGACTGGCAGGGGGGGAAATGGGAGGGTGAATTACAGCACAGCCGTGGGGATATCAGTTCTCACTCCTGTGTCCATGACACTTTATGAATTTCCCCAATCTCTATGCTATGAAAATTCCTAGAGTGCTGCTAATGCAGTGACATCATTTCCCGGTGATAACCCATAAATGCTGTTGCCGTATTAGTGATGCCCCTTCCCCATATCCCACCCCCCAAAGTTGTTGGCACATGGTTGGCAACTCTATCCAGAAGTGGATGCCCCAGGGATGGGTTTAGTGATTTTGAGACCCAGGACAAAATTCAGAGTTGGGTCTTCCAAAACCCTTATTATTCTCACCCAACTTGCTCTCTTCCCAAATACAAACAGCTAACCGAACATCCCATGGAACATCCCTCCTTGAGTCCCCATGAGACAGGTGGAATAGGTATAGTGGTTAAGTGTGCAGACTCTAATCTGGGAGAACCGGGTTTGATTCCCCACTCCTCCACTTGCACCTGGCTGGATGACCTTGGGCAAGCCATAGTTCTGATAAGAGCTGTTCTTGGAAAAAGAGCAGTTTCTGTCAAGAGCTCTCTCAGCCCCACCTACCTCCCAGGGTGTCTGTTGTGGGGAGGGGAAGGGAAAGGAGTTTGTAAGCCACTCTGAGACTCCTTCGGGTAGTGAAGGGCAGGGTATAAATCCAATCTCCTCCTCCTCCTCCTCTTCTTCTTCTTTGCACCATCTTTATCCTACCCAAATGCCTGCACTCAATGACCAAACATTCACTGTCTACTCTAAACGAGTAGGGATGCTTGAACACACATTGATTCATTTCATACCCTGTTCGCCAGTTGCAAATAGAGATAAGTTTTTGTTTTATTTTTTACATTTAGCTTGATACTTTGTTGATGTGTTTAGGGGTGTTGGGCTGGTTGTTTCACTGTATTCCTCACAAACTATGCAGTCTAACACAATTACCTTTTTACTCACCTTCTCACACAACCCAATTGAGGTCTACTGCTTCCCATCCTTACTGCATAACTGTTCTCTTCCCCAGGCAATTGCATACATAGATGATTAATTCATTCACAGACCATATAAGTCAGCCATCGATAAACACTGTGTGTCAATAAAATCCTACCCTTCGGTGTTCATCGAAGTAGCCCTTAGGGATGCTAAAAAGCTGCCAATCAGTTTGAATCAGCGGCGTTCTTGTGCATGCGCAGTTTTTGGAAACCCTGATGCAAACCAGTTTGGCAGGCATCTGCTGCTGTTTATCATGAACCGAACAGACCAAGTCATCGGCTCACAACTGACTGATACCTTTGAGCACAGCAAGTTCAACCATTCCCATATCCTCATCCATGATCCTTTCTCTCTCTGCTCCCCTCAATAATGTTACAGTCCAGCTGCATGGTAACAGGAGGACTTACGCTTGCTTGAAAAGGAGGAGGATGATTATGACGAGAACATGACAGAAGCGTCGGGGCCAACTGCTGCCGCAGGGGACATGTTGCCTGTATAGGCACAGATATAGTCCAGTCTAAGTGGCTGACTAGATGAACAGGAGTGGCAAATGGCAAGGGGTGGATGGATGACAGCGTTAAGAACATAAGAACAAAAGAGAAGCCAATGTTGGATCAGGCCAATGGCCCATCCAGTCCAACACTCTGTCACATAGTGGCCAAAATTACCAGGTGCCATCAGGAGGTCCACCAATGGAAAGAGGACACCAGAAGCCCTCCCACTGTTGACCCCCCCCCCAAGCACCAAGAAGACAGAGCATCACTTGCCCCAAACCGAGAGTCCCTATCTATACCTTGTGCCACTGATGGACCTCTGCTCCATATGCTTATCTAATTCCCTCTTGAAGCTGTCCATGCTTGTAGCCGCCACCACCTCCTGTGGCAGTGAATTTCATGTGTTAATCACTCTTTTGGGTGAAGAAGTACTTCCTTTAATCCGTTCTACCCCGACCTCTCAGCAATTTCATTGAGTGCCCATGAGTTCTTGTATTGTGACCTGCTCTATCCCATGAATAATCTTATAAACCTTGATCATGTCACCCCTCAGCCGTCATTTCTCCAAGCTAAAGAGCCCCAAGCGCCTTAACCTTTCTTCATAGGGAAAGTGTCCAAACCATTTTATCACTTACCATCACTAGACCACGTCGCAGGAGGTGCCTACCACCACCCTACATCTGAGACTCAGGCAGCTAAAAATTACAGTCACATGGACAAGTGGAGCTGACTTATACTAAATCAGGCCACCATTCCATCTAGGTTAGTATTCTGTTCTCCCACCTTATGGAATGGCCTGGCCGAGGAGTCAAGGAAACCTCCCACTCTGCTGGCTTGCTACAAACTACAAAAAACTAGAGAACCTTTTCCCACATATTATACGGCTGCACTGTAAAAATGGTTTACAAACACACTTGGATAAGTGATATGGGGCTATGGTCTACACTACTGTGTATAAAGATTTCCCTTGCTCAAAAGCCAGTCGAACCCGACTCTAGGGGGTGGTGCTCATCTCCATTTCCAAGCCAAAGAGCCAGCACTGTCCAAAGACGTTTCCGTGGTCATGTGGTTGGCACGACTGGACTCCAAGGAGCATGGAACACTGTTACCTTCCCACCGAAGCGGTACCTATCTATCTACTTGCAATTTCTTGCTTTCGAACTGCTAGGTTGGCAGGAGCTGGGGCCAGAGACAGGAGCTCCCTCTGTCACACAACACTCGGGTCTCGAATTGCTGAATTACCAACCGTCCAGTCTGCAGTCCAGCGTCTTAACCACTGAGCCACCGCAGCCTCACTACTGTGTATAGCAGGGGTGTCAAACATGTGGCCCAGGGGCCAGATCAGGCCCCTGGAGGGCTTCCAACAGGCTCGCAGTGGAACTGGCCATCTCCTGCTTCCAGTTCTGCTGCTGCCATAGCTTGCTTCGCCAGACTCTCTTAATCACTCAGCCATTTCATGTTTCAACCTAAGCCCTAGACTCAGAACTCTGAGCATGAGATTTCTGTGGTGAATGTCAATAAATCAAAAGTAGGTTTGCAGCATACAGAGCTAATGTTTTAAGGATGTTTTTATTTTAAGTGGGAATTTTTTTTGTGTGTGTGTCCTTTATAAAGTTTTTATCTCTGCTACCTGGCATTACACTTTATGACACACATGGCCCGGCCCAACATGGTGTCATTTATGTCAGATCCAGCCCTCATAACAAATGAGTTCGACACCCCTGCTATACTATAAATAGGATCCTGTTACATCATTTTTGCATGGCTTAATATGTCATGTTGATACTCAGGGGTCATTTCCTGCAGGAGCACACAGGAGCGGAGTTCCGGCAGTAAGGAGCCCAGGGGGCGGGCCCATGCAACAAGTCCCGCCCCCTGTTCCCAGCAGCCCCTGGCCACAAGGAGCAAGAAGCAGCCAGGTAAGTTGCAGAGCCCCCCCTCCCAATTGCAATCCAAAACAGTCCAGTGGCACCTTTAAGGCCAAGGATTATTCAGGCACAAGCTCTCCCTCCTCTGTAAGGGCAGATCTGTGCGCTTCCCCCACCCAATAGCTAGCAATCCAAAACAGTTCAGTGGAGCCTGAGCAGTGGGTGTTGCCTTCTGACACATTTCCGGTGATGTCAGGGGGTGTGGCATATGCAAATAAGCCATGCTAATGAGTTATGATAATGAACTCCTGCACCTCTTTTTCTACGAAAGGACCCCTGTGCTTCAGTTATGTCTTTTAGATTGCTGGTTAGTTCCAGACTTCTACAATCCTAGTGCTTTATTTATTGAACGTCTCCTGTTGTTCACTGTACTGACTCGCTCTACCTAATCCTCCTCGAGTCCCCATGAGAAAGGTGGAATATATATTCCGTCAAGTCACAGCTGACTTGTGATGACCCCATAGAGTTTTCAAGGCAAGGGACTTCCAGAGGTGGTTTGCCATTGTCTGATTCCATGGGGCCCTGGGGCAGCTTCCTCAGTTGCCTCGTGGCTAAGACTACCTCTGGAGTGTCTCCAAAAGCCAAATCAGGTTATTGAACCTGACTCAGAGGAGACTCAGCTCTCTAGACTGTGATGAGGGATATTGTATATGGAACTTGCCTGCAAATGTTCACCAGTGTCACAACCTTGGACAAAGTTAATCTCAACAACACTCTCTGACAGTGATTTGTTCACTGAGGAATAAAGATGTTCCAAGCTAAGACTACTGTGTCAGGAAGTACTTCTTCACCCAAAGAGTGATTAACACTTGGAATTCACTGCCACAGGAAGTGGTGGCTGCGGCTACAAGCATGGACAGCTTCAAAAGGGAATTAGATAAGCATATGGAGCAGAGGTCCATCAGTGGCTATTAGCCGCAATAGATAGGGACTCTGGGGCAAGTGATGCTTTGTCATCTTGGTGCTTGGGGGGGTCAATAGTGGGAGGGCTTCTAATGTCCTGGCCCCACTGCTGGACCTCCTGATGGCACTGGTATTTCTGGCCACTGTGTGACACACAGTATTGGCCTGGATGAGCCTTTGGCCTGATCCAACATTGGCATCTCTTATGTTCTTAACTAAGGTTCTGGTGCCAAAATCCATAGTTATACACAGTTCAAACAAGCCCCTCCCACAGTTTGGTCCAATCACACCCTGCAGACATCCCGTCTAGCTTTCGTGCACTCCAAACCCCCACCTGACCGTGAAGCAAGCACAGGCAGTGTCCAAGGTCATCCCTGAGAAGGGAGGCATCTTAGAAGAGTTACACTGCCACTACAACAAAACTATTCCCACACTCTCGCACTCACCCCCCCCCTGGAATGTCCATCCCTTTGCAGGCCCTGCAAACCATGGCAAACGAGACCCCGAGTTTGACAACCAGTCTTTTTTTTTTTTAAGTGTTGGATCCAGACTCCATAAGGACGAAAGGCAGCTCATACATGGGTTAAATATATAAATAAATAGGACGTTTCTACTGACTCTCTCTTCTCATCGCAGAGCCTCCTGATGTCGTTCTTCAGTGCCTCTTGTCCCAGATAGCTTTTTTTTTTTAAGATCAGTGGGCTGCAATGGAAGGGGGGGGCAATAATTTCAGCCATGGGAAATTTTCGCCTGCCTTGGTTTACGACAAGGAGTACGAGAAGGATGTATATTGTCACCTTTTTATTTATTTATTTTTATTTAACCTTCGACTTATATACCGCCCTGGGCAGTTTACAACTTTGTAGTGCTAATCACTTTTATGGATCCCTAACTATGGGCACATTCTCAGGGGTTGGGTCAGCCTACCTAGTACCCCGGTGGTGGCGGCTCTTCCTTCTGGTCTCCAGCTTCGGCTTCGGCTTCCTGGCTCCTTCGGTCGGCAGGACGCTCCTCTCTCCAGCGCAGTTCTTCTCCAGCGAGGCAGCCATCTCGGTGTGAGTTCATCTCTCCCGGCCTTGGCTCCGTCCGATAGGCTCCACCGCGCCGGAAGATGACGTCATCCACACCTTCTGCTGCTCGCGCCGGCCGCTTTCTGTTGGAACTCCGCAGGCCACCAGGGATCGCTCCACTGGCTCTCGATGTTCCGCCGCGCCGCCTCATCTCTGCCGCCAGGATCCGCCGTCACCGTCGCCGCCATTGTTGTTGTTCCTTCGCTGCTGCCGCCACCGCACACCACACTCCTCGGACGAGGGGGGTGCCCCTACCCTACTAAGGGTAGGTTCCCATTCATCTACTTGCCCTTTAACGGGGATATGGAACAACTGATTGGTTTAGCATAGGAAAAGGAGTACGACAAGGATGTATATTGTCGCCTTGCTTATTTAATATATATGCAGAGTACATCATGCGAAATGCTGGCCTGGATGAATCACAAGCGGGAATTAAGATTGCTGGGGAAAAGATCAACAACCTCAGATATGCAGACGATACCACTCTAATGGCAGAAAGTGAAGAGGACCTCAAGAGCCTCTTGCTCAGGGTAAAAGAGGAGAGCGCAAAAGTGGGCTTGAAGCTCAACATAAAAAAAAAAACTAAGATCATGGCATCCGGCCCCATCACTCCTTGGCAAATAGAAGGGGAAGTCGTGGAAGTAGTGACAGACTTCACGTTCCCGGGATCCCAGATCACCACAGAGTGTGACAGCAGCCATGAAATTAAAAGACACTTGCTCCTTGAGAGGAAAGTGATGGCGAACCTAAACAGCATGATAAAAAGTAGAGACATCACCCTGCCCACAAAAGTCCACATAGTCAAAACAATGGTATTCCCAGTAGTCATGTATGGCTGTGAGAGTTGGACTATAAGGAAGGCCGAGCGCCAAACAATAGATTCTTTTGAACTATGGTGCTGGAAAAGACTCTTGAGAGTCACTTGGACTGCAAGAAGATCAAATCAGTCAATCCTAAAAGAAATCAACCCTGACTGTTCCCTGGAAGGCCAAATAATGAAACTGAAGCTCAGATACTTTGACCACCCAATGAGAAGGGAGTACTCACTGGAGAAGACCCTGATGCTGGGAAAGATTGAAGGTCAAAGAAGACGGGGACAGCAAAGGATGAGATGGTTAGACAGTGTCATAGATGCAATGAACATGAAATTGAGCCAACTTCAGAGGACGGCGGAAGACAGGAAGGCCTGGCGGGATCTCGTCCATGGGATCGCGAAGAGTTGGACTCGATTGTGTGACTGAACTACAACAAAAACAACCCAACATCTTTTATCTTTCTCTCAAAGTTTATGTGTTCTCCACGCAGGGAGGAAATGATCCCAACCCAACATACACACCCACCCTCATACATTGTTTCCACATTTAATTTGGGTGGAAAAATAATGATTGCTCTTGACTTCAAAGCACGGTGAGGCAGCAGGCTTCTTGAATCCAGAGACAGTAATGGGCTGGGTGAAGGCCAATAGACTAAAGATCAATCTAGATAAAACCAGGATGGAAACAGTGGGTGGCTGTTGGCCTATTTGGGTCAGGTACGTCATTTAGGAGTCCTCCTGGATCCAGCTCTTCTGCTGAACTCTCAAACAGTAGTGGTGGTTGCCACTACCTTTTTCCAACCTGGTGGTATATCATCTGAATATCTGAATGAGCACCTCCTACCATGCCCTATCCTGGCAGGGTTCCCAGGTGTTCTGATTTTCAATGTGGGAGAGCCTAGAAGCTAAGGGGCAGAACCTAGGAATGGACATGAACCACATTTTTGTGGTTTGGTTTGATTCACTGCCAAACTACGAATCAAACCATAAATGAATACGAACAGGGACGTTCAAATCAGTGTATGACCTCTCCTCTCTGCTCTCTGTTGCTTTTGGCAGGGATGAGGGGGGAAAGTGTTTAAGAGGCTGGGAGCCATTTAACCCCCTGCTTTCTGCTCCCCACCACTTTTATCAGGAAGCAGAAAGCAGGGGTTTCCCCGTGAAAAGTAGTGGGGAGCAGAAAGCAGGGGTTTAAATGGTTCTGAGTCATTTAAACTTCTGCTTTCTTCTTCCTGCAAAAAACAGCTGAGTGGCAGGGAGCAGAAAGCAGGAATCTAAATGGCCCAGTGCCATTTAACCCCATGCTTTCTACTCTTCACAAACCACCATGAGCTCCCTTAAAATTTGTGGGAGTTTGTGGCAGCTCTTCAGTTTGCAAACATAGCTTTGCAGACCATGAACCAACCAAAATTTGTCACAAACTTTCATTTGTGGGCCAAGTTTGTGCTGATCAGGGGTCATTTGGGGGGGGATGCGGGGGGACGCCATCCCCCCGGGTGAGGTGCGGGAGGGCGGGGCCTGGAGCTCCCTGCTGGTGCCCGCTGGAGGTCGCCGCCGGCTGTGGGGAGGACACACTTCCGGTGATGTCAGGGGGTGTGGTATATGCTAATGAGTTATGCTAATGAGTCCCCCTAGCTCTTTTTCTATGAAATGACCCCTGGTGCTGATCCCTAGCAGAACTTGAAAGATCAGGGGACAAAACCTCACAGTACAGGGGTTGATTCTGTTGATGTCTGATTGGGGCCATAGAATGGCAACATGTTGGTCTTGAGAAGTTCTTTACTGTGTGATAGGGGTACAGTCCAATAGAGGTGAAATGGAGTGAGTGGCAAATGATACAAGCCAAGCCAAAACTATTATGTCTCTTGATTCTTCCTCACCCAGAAATGCTTTTCTTTCCCTCACTATCCAAAGTGACACTCCTGACTCTCAGATCTTGAGACCTGACAGTCTGATCTCTCTTGGGTCTCTCACTTTGCCAGAGAGGACTTCTTACACGTATCTACCCAATGTTTGGTGATATTATCGGGTGGCAGATACCCAGACAGTCTTCTCAGTCACGGTGCCCCCATTGGAACACATAAGCCCATTTGGCTTTCAACAGACAGGTCAAACATTTCTGTCTTCCCAAGGTTTTCAATTGCCTGACTGAGTAATGATGGCTTTGTACTGATAGACTGATATAGCATTTCTTGTGTTCAGAGTCTTTCCAAAACATATCACCGATATTGCATGTTGGAGGGGGTGAGCAAATGAATGAGTAAGCATCAGAGTATACATCTTAGCTGCCTAAGGACATTTAAAATGGATTGTGGCTTAGGGCAGATCTGAGTCAGCAAGGTAGATCAATGTTCATTCTCACAACCACGTAGGCCACATGACTTTCTGTTTAGGCATCTAGCTGCTAAATCTAGCTACACCATGAAATTGATATTCATATTTTTACCTTGATTGATAAATATCTATTGTTTTTTGTGTAAGATGATGTCCAGCTTCTCAACCAGGGGTTATTATGAAGAAGGTTCTTTCCGAACATTTGTGAAATTCCAATGAAATGTTTATTCAGTCTACCACAGAGGTTCTAAATTCGTTGTCAATGGCTCTTTGGATTCAAAATCCACCTACATTCTGGGCCATCCAGTTCAGGACAACTCCCCAATTACAACTTCAACATTCACTGGAGCACAGGACCCATATCCCAGCATTTGGAATCTTCTGCTCAAAGAGGACTTCAGGGAGATGCTCTAAATGTATGAGATCTAGTAGATCTTGCTTCAAAACTCAAGATGCATAGATCTCTTGCATATCTTCAAGCCACATCTCTCCAAATAGTCTTCTCCATGAGGTGCCTTCAAAGAATTCAGAAACTCATATCCCTAAAGGGCTGTCTTACTGGACATCCTTTCCTTTATCAGCCAATAATGGCCAATGTTGATATGTGGGATTCTGGCACTGGTAAATCCATGATGCAATACAAAACCAACCCCTACAAAATAATGAAAGGTCACATTGCAGAGCTGCTTCCCTTCTTTCCTGATAGGGCCTTGGAAGAGTTCCAAAAGGTCAGACCAATCAAATGAAACATGGTTCATCGTCTTATGAACACACCATCATCCTCATTAACTCCTAAGCAAGGAATTTACTTTGCTGGAGGAAGGCTTCCAGGCCATATAAAGGATCCCACAGCCCAAGGATCTAGACATCTACTTGAGGTCTTTTCCCACCGTACAAGTTCCTGTTGGCAATCCGGGTAAGTCTGTAACTGCTTTCTGCATTTCTCTTCAATAATATTTTTTTTCTAATTATCTAATTTATTACAGCAAGAGCCAGTCAAACAGTACAATTCTGATATAAGAAAGATTAAAACAGTAATAAGATAGCAATAATATAACAACATTAACAAGAGAAAATTAATAAAATTAGTAAAATAAAATAATAAGATTATTAAGAGAATCATACAATTTTTTTCCAACTAAAATAAGTTTGCGTTTCCTAATAGCTAAGCAACAAAATTTTGCCACAACGTAAGTCACTGAGCTCTGAACACCTTCTAGGAGGAATTTACGAAGGACTTCTGGCCTAAAGTCAAGATAAGACTGCAGAGGGCTAAATCTAGACAGAAGGGGTAGTATAAGATGGTCTCGTTCCTCCTGATAGAATCTGCAGAACAGGAAGACATGAGTAACTGATTCTACCATATTAGCCATGCACGGGCATATACGCTCATGCATTGGAACACAGCGGATGGGAGTGCCTCAAAACGGGCTCTGGAAAAGGCCCATCTATAGAGCTGGTAATGTTTTGTTTTTGGGGGTTTTTTGGCCCCCCAAAGGGGATTTTTTTTATTGCATTTTATATATGGACTACAGACTACAATGAAAAAGGGGGGAGGGGACTACATTAAGGGAGAAAGAAAATATAACCACTACTAACTAAAAGGAGCTGTGGTGGCTCAAGTGGTTAAGACGCTGAACTGCAGGCTGTGGAAGGTCAGTAGTTCAGCAGTTTGAGACCCGAGTGTGCCGCATGATGGAGTGAGCTCCCATCTCTAGTTCCAGCTCCTGCCAACCTAGCAGTTGGAATGCAAGAAATTGCAAGTAGATAAATAGGTACCACTTCGGTGGGAAGGTAACAGCGTTCCATGTGCCTTGGTGTTTAGTCATGCCGGCCACATGACGACGGAAACGTCTTTGGACAGCACTGGCTCTTCGGCTTTGAAACGGAGATGAGTACCGCAACCCTAGAGTCAGATTCGACTGGCTTTTGAGCAAGGGAACCTTTACCTTTACTAACTAAAAACCCAAGAGAGGAGATCATCAAATCAGCTTGTATACAATGCCATCTCTTAAAACGCTACATTTTATGAACTTAGACATGCTTTTATAACTTGTAAGTCTTAATTTTAACTGTTGGAAAAAGACCCCTCAGCATCTCAATGTTAAAAAAAACAATATTATCAAAGGCACAATTCAGAGTCCTTCAACCCTCATTTTTTTTCTTGTCTATAGAGCTGGTAATGTTAATTAAATAAGGGACAGCAGTAAAATTAGGCCAAGATTTTATATTTCTGAAGTTCTTGGGTAGTGAAGCTTCTTCATTTTTTAATTCAATATCATGAAGCCTCTGTGCGACAGCTGGCCTTGCCTTGTATAGGCTTCCGTAGAAGAGATCTTCTGGGAATAGGCCAATCTGATTTAACTGATTAAGAATTTGTGTGGACCAGGCAGGGTAAGGGTCCGAGGCTAAAATTCGATAACAATTCGTATGCATAAAAGGGATACTGTAAATTTTTTTAGAAATGAGGCTCTTTTAAAACTGCTTATCATAGAATCACAGAGTTGGAAGGGGTCCTACAGGCCATCTAGTCCAACCCCCTGCTTGATGCGGGATCAGCCCAGAGCATCCCTGACCAGAGTTTGTCCAGCCGCTGCTTAAAGACTGCCATGGAGGGGGAGTTCATCACCTCTGTAGGTAGCTGATTCCACTGTTATCTTTCCACAAGATTTCCCTGTTGTTTGTCTGAGAAAGAATATCAATTTCTTTTAAGACTAAGTTTTGATCAAAGTGGCAAGGGATTGCTAGGGTACGTTGGTTTCTTCTTGAGTTTTGAGAAGCATTTCCTAAATGTAGAATTCAGAAGTGCAATTCTTGCACATGGGCCTTTTCCATTGCAACCCCTGCTCCATGGAATGGGCTCCTTGAAATGGTGAGAGAGGTCCCCCTCCTTGGACATCTTTAGGAGGCACTGCAAGACCTGTCTTGTCCACCTGCCTGCACTTGGGGGTGTTGAATGGTAGGCATTTTTTAAGAGGGAGGATGGAAGGAGAGATTTGAGGCATGTTATTTGAGGCATGTTATTATTATTATTGTAAGCTGCCTTGAACCACAAGAAATGGTGGGTTATAAATTCTGTAATAAGTAAACAAACTTTGGATAGTCGGAAGCTGAATTATGAAACAGTCAGTTCTTTGCATCTAATACAATCTCCAGTCCAATTGCTGTTCCTTCAAACCATTGTCATGAACAGGAGCACACAGTATGGTAAAACAAGCCAGACAGGTGGTTCTTTAAATATACTGAGTTATAACTCCAGAACCTGTACAATAACTTGGTTTTCTACATCTCTTAAAAACCAAGCAATTTTCTCAACCTGAGAATTAAAGCCAGTTCCAAGCAATGGGAGAATTAAGTCTGATCATAAATCTGAAAATACAGGACAATCTAATACTATCTGGTTAATAGAGTCTAATCAATCTAAACCAGAGGTACACAATCTATCAGAAAATGGTATACCTTGGTATCTTCCCATTAAAACTGCTGAGGGCAACACATTCAGCCATGCTAATATTAATGCCCTTCTTTACCTTGGTATTGTCAGCAGAAGAAAATATCTTGGCATATGTAGAGTCACAGGAAGACACAAAACAGTGCATTGAAAATTCAGTAGAAGTGCTTCAAATGTCTACCATTTTTCTCTAATATTCCCACCTTTCCCAGCATTTTCTACTGATGGTTGAATCAGCATCAGAAGCCCCCCCCCCCCTTAAAAATGCTACAGCTTCACAAAGAAATTTAAACATCATGGGAATTTCATCAACCCCAAGGCAGTTGGCATCCTTCTTGAAATTTATGGTGATAGAATAGTATTGTTGCTGAATCCACATAATGGATTTAAACCAGTCAGAATTTGGTTTGATTATCATAGGTCCCTACCCCCAACTTAGGAACTGTACACATGAACGTATGAAGCTGCCTTATACTGAATCAGATCGTTGGTCCATCAACATCAGTATTGTCTACTAATACTAATAATAAATACTCAGACCAGCAGTGGCTCTCCAGGGTCACATGTTGAGGTCTTTCACATCATTTCCTGTTATGAAAAGAGGCAGTGTCCTAATTATTTGAGGGGATTAGCTTTATGGAGACAGAGTGCGAGGCTGGTAACTGAGATCACCACCAATATTTATGGGGATTTTTCCTTTAGAGAACTCTCAAAATAAACCAGTCTGAAGTTCAACTGGTAAAGATTTTATTAAAAAAGAAGAAGAAGAAACCAAAACACATTTGAAACATCCACAAGCTGGCTAAGAGGAAATAAAAGGGAGGAGAGAGAGACAGCAATTCAGGGAAGGCTATACAAGTACTAGTCTTGGAGAGTGAGGTCCATGAAGGCAGCAGTGAAAAAAACAGTGTTTCATGGAGAAAAGGAGTGGGTGTGTGAGGTATGGTGGGTGTGTGGGTGTGTGAGGTATGGTGCCCAGAATACACACACACCTCAATAGAGCACAGTGCTACAGTTATAGGAAAAAAATGTTCCCTGGGGCAATGCTGATGTGTTTGCCCCCCAAAACAATAACTCGATTGGTTTCTTGGAGGTAAACAATGATTCCAGGAGAGATTTGATGAGATTTCCTGAAGTGGACTATAGATGTAAAGTATGCTTGATGGGCTGACCTGAGGTGGACTATAGGTGTAAATGACTCTTGATGGCCCAGTGATTGCTGGATGAGAAACCATCAGGTTTGGCGAATAGGGTCATGTGTTGCTAATTTAGGTTAAGGGAGTAAGGAGGGAAGCGAGGCTAGAATTGATGGGGATAGATCAGGGTGAGGTCATAGCTCCTTCAAAAACCTATTGTCCTTAATTATCTACCCCCTTAGAGTGGGGAGAGGGTCAATAGTCAGTAAGCTGCCTTTGACTCACCTTCAAAAATATTTCCCCAGGCTTTTTTCCTGGCTGGCATAAATTTTTTTATTGTTTTGGGCCAGAGAGTGTTTTATATTTATGATTTTTGAGGTGATATTATGTGAAGGCTATTTCTGCCTCTTTCTCTCTATGCGTTAAATTCCCCCTCTGTGGGAGGAGGGGCCTGACTGCTAAAACTTCTACCTGATCCTTTGAACTGGAGACACCAGGGGTTGAACCTGGGACCTTCTGCATGTCAAGCAGATGCTTTGCCAGTGAGCCACAGCTCCTCCCCAACTATAGTTTGGCTCCAGAGCAAACTAACTTATGCAGTAACCAAATCGCTCGCTCGCAAGTTTAATGCCAACAGCTCACAAAGTAGAATTTCTGCTCACACGACTCCATAGCTTAGAGGGAGCATTGCCCGGGATTCATTCCTTCTTGTAGAATACATTATTTAAAACTAGAACACTACATGTGTAAACAATCAGTGATGGCTTGTTTCTTTATGTCTTTCAGGATTTCCCAACTTGAGAGATAAAAGGATGTGTTCCCGTCGGGACAAGTATTCCTCTTACAACCGGGGTGGAAGCTCTTGCTGTGGCTCCGGGGATAACTTTGGCTATGGTTCTTATGGAAGCTCTTGCTCTGGCTCCAGGGATAACTTTGGCTATGGTGCTTATGGAAGTTCTTGCTGTGGCTCCAGAGGTAGCTTTGGCTATGGTGTTTATCCTTCACCTTCTTGGTCACAGCAACCTGCGGCATTTATCCCATCTCAAGGCCTAAAACAACCTGCGGCTTTTATCCCACCTAAAGGCCTAAAACAACCTGCGGCTTTTATCCCACCTCAAGGCCTAAAACAACCTCCTGTGTTTGTCCAGCCTCCACTCCAAACCCAACCTCCTATGTATGCCCAGCCTCCTCTCCAAACCCAACCTCCTATGTATGCCCAGCCTCCTCTCCAAACCCAACCTCCTATGTATGCCCAGCCTCCTCTCCAAACCCAACCGGCTGAGACATTTATCCCTCCTCCCGTACAACCGGTCTTCCAGCCAACGATGAGGCAGCAGGTCAAGCAACCTCCCCAATGGCCCTCTATGCTGAAGTAGATAACAGAAGAAACAAGATGTGATCCGGGATCAAAGAACTGCCGGACTATCTCCTGCTAAACCCGTCTCAATGTTCTGGTTCCATAATATAACCTTCCTATCATAAAATTGTATAACTGTGCTCTACTTTCATTGCTTCGAAATGCATTGGCTTTTTATCTGCTCTGTGATACATCATTAGTACAATGTGTTCTTTAAGTGGCCAATAAGGATCATTAAAATATATATTTCCTTCAAGCGTTTGTGTGTCTGCAGTTCCTTTGTGTATCTGCATTTGCATTATTATGCAGAGTGGGCTTCCTTTTCCTGAAATTCACTTTCTTTATATATGCCCATTGATCCCACTTATTCTCCTTCAAAAGAAGAATTTCTCTGTCATTTCTCTTTGATTTCTCTATTTTGTTTCCTGTTAAACTTCTGTGCACCCTTTTGTAACTCCACCCATTGCAGGGTTTTGCTTAATGACAATACACACTACAGGGTGGTGCTCTAACAGGAAGATCTGGGAAGACATTGCTTTCCTCTGAGCACCAGAAGAGTGAAATTTTGATATATATATATTTTAATAGAACCACCCTTCCTGCTTCTCCTCTCTTTGAATTTCTCTTTGGATCAAAATGGAATTGCTTTGGTACAGACTCCAGATTCCTACAAAGAGCAAAAGAAACAAATGAAGAACATAAGAGAAGCCATGTTGCACCAGGTCAATGGCCCATCCAGTCCAACAAAGTGTCACACAGTGGCCCAAACTCAGATGCCATCAGTAGGTCCACCAGTGGGGCCAGAACTCCAGAAGCCCTCCCACTGTTGCTCCTCAAGCACCCAGAAGACAAAGCATCACTGCCCCAGACATAGTGTTCCAACTATACCTCCTGGCTAGTAGCCACTGATGGGCCTCTGTTTATCCAACCCCCTCTTGAAGCTGCCTTTGCTTGTATCATCATTTCTCCAAGGTAAAAAGCCCTAACCTCTTTAACCTTCCTTCATAGGAAAGGTTTTCCATCCCCTAAATCATTTTAGATGCCCTTTTCTGCACCTTTTCCAATGCTATAATATCATTTTTGAGGTATGGTGACCAGAACTGTACACATTATTCCAGATGAGGCCGCACCGTAGATCTACACAAGGACAATTGTGGGGTTTCAGGAAGAAAATTGGGGGGGGGGCTGAAATTAAGAGAACTCCTCTTAACCACACTAATTTGCAATGCCAGAACTCAAGTCCAGCTGTGTGAGAAGTTCAGCACCCGCTTCATCTTTTATCTCACTTTCTCCCTTGCTGGCTATCAGAAACAGGATTAATGTTATGAAACATCAAACAGAGGTGCCTCAGGTGTAGGTAAGGTAAGATGAGGCAGCAACAAAGGGATGCAAATTTAGAAATGTTGTTTAGTCAGCATGAGGTACATCTGTTTGCTCAGAACAGAAGCCTTTATAAAGGAAAGGGTGTATCACACACTAGCTAGGGTGTACTATTGCAAAGAGACGTCTGGGTTGGTATGACTGTTCCTTCATGAGATCCCCTTGCTTAACCACAGAGTTGCCAATTTGGTGTAGTGGTGCAGAGAGCCAGTCCGATGTAATAGTTAAGAGTGCAGACTCTAATCTGGGAGAACCGGGTTTGATTCCCCACTCCTCCAAGTGCAGCTGCTGGCATGACCTTGGGGCAATCACAGTTCTCTCAGAGCTGTTCTGGAAACAGCAGTTCTCGAAAGAGCTCTCTCAGCCCCACCTACCGCACAGGCTGTCTGTTGTGGGGAGGGGAAGGGAAAAGAGATTGTAAACTGCTCTGAGACTCCTTTGGGTAGTGAAGGGTGGGGTATTAATCCAATCTCCTCCTCCTCCTCCTCCTCCTCCTCCTCTTCTTCTTCTTCGAGACACTAGCCTACACCCAAATTTTGTATAGTCCCCTTTGTCATGATCTGGGCTGTGCCATCAGAGGCCTATAAGGCCCAGGGAGCCTGGCTAGCAGTAGGTGAGGCTGGGCCTACTACTCCCAGAGACCCCTGAGAGGTTTTGGAGCCAAAATTGACCAATAGGGAAGAAGAGGGCTGGGGGACAAAAGAGCTGGTGCCAGAGCAAAGGCTGTTCTTTCTACCAGAGGGCAGAGCCAGAAGGAAGGCTGCTGCAGGAAGAAACCCTCATTTTGAGGGAAGAGTGAGTAGTCTAGTGTCACTTGGAATAGTGAGCTAGGGACAGTATATATTTAGTCACATTAGGGCATTTGATTTCTTTTCTTTTCACCCACTTACTGTTATTATTCTGCACCTTGTTGTTTGACCTCCTATAAAATAAACCTTTTCCTTGTTTCCTTGTTTCACTCTGCCTGGTCGTCACGCCTGTTATTTGGCCAAAAGGGAGGTCTGAAGGTCTTGGGAGGGTGCTCTGGGCCTTCTCAAGGGAACCTAAATCCAGAGTGGTGGCAGCGTCAGGTGACACCCCACCTGAGCCGTGACACCCTTGATGGGAGAGATTGGGACAAACACTTGTCAGGGTTGCTTGAGGCTGATCCTGCATTGCGCAGGGGGGTTGGACTGGATGGCCCCTCCCAACTCTGTGATTCTATGGTTCTATCAGTAGCCGATGTAGGCCAAAGTACTGGATTGAGACTGAAGACTCAGAGTTCATGTACACCACTAAATAGAATTGTACGATATATTAAAAGATTGTGCAGGAATATACAGTGAAAGAGTAGTGAAAAGCGAAGTTAAAAAAAAAGCTAAATAACTAACCTAAGCACTTTTACATGCAGTGCTTCCAATCTAGATGCTATTTTATCTAAGCTGAGTCCAAGATAGTCCCGAAGTCCAAGTCAAACAGTTGCCCAGCCAGTCTGCCCCACCCAGAATCAAAAATGACCCAGAGGTAGTTGTATATATTATACAAAGGGCAAGACCAGAATAAAAGATGTTTCCCTTATGTCTCAAGACCTGTGTGGACATGATTCTGGTTGACCAATCAAATGTAGGATGTAAGTTAATCAACAATTTGTGTTACGAACCAGGTGACTCAATCAATTAGGTAAGATTACCAATTAGCTCTGACATTATACAGCTGTATCAGATTCCTAAGGGAAACAGTATGTTAGGAATTCCACCTTATTCAGATTCAATCAGGCAGACACCTTCCACCAACCCATAAACCTTTGTGTTAACAAGATGGAATGGTGACCTCGAAACTGCAACGACTGATGATCTAGCCAGCCTAGGCTTGCCAAGTCCCCCCGGGGGCGGGGAAAACCCCGCCCCAGAGGCCCATTCCCCGCCACTGGCGGAATGGGCCCTGGGGGGAACCCCACCCCGACGTGCACGTCACCCGGGCACGCTGGGGGCGGGACCACGGTATTCCGAGGGAAAACTCTATGGAGTGCGCACTCCAGCCGCCAGCTGGGAGTCCCCCGCTGCGGTGAAAATCACACTTGGCAACCCTAAGCCAGCCCTTTGAAAACCTCCCATCCTCCTTATTTCTCCCTCTGAAGCTACAATCAGCTCAACCGTGGGTTCTCAGGGAGCATCAAACTTCCATGTTCCCCCCCCCCCAGGCTTCAGCCTGAGCCATTGTTCTGAATTTTGAACAAGAGGCTATGAAAAAGGCCTTGTCTCTTGACAGTCACCATATTTCAAAAAGGATACTGCAGTTGTAACACCTTTCCTATAGGGGAAGTTTAAAAAGTCTGGAACTATTTAGGAGGGTTATCATTTCCCAGGTGGGGGCGGGGACCCCCCGTTTTTGTGGGCTCCTGCCCACTGGAAGGAAGCTGGCCTTCTGGAGGAAATTCTTCTACCCACCCAAACAGTGACATCGTGTGTGATGCGCTGACATCACCCTGAAGTTATGTAGGTGTGTTGGTAATGTTAGGGACGACACTCTGGTTTTTGGGCAAAACTCTATGGTTTGAGGGTGATTTTACCATAGAGTTTTGCCCAAAAACCAGAATGTCACCCCAACATCACCTGTGTGACGTAGGCACATCTTGCAATTTTCCGCCCACTCCCGGAATGCCCCCCAATCCCTCTGCCTGCGCAACAATTGGACCTAGCAACCCTACTATTTAGGAAAAAGAAGACAGCTAAGGGGAAGAATGATAGAGATGTATAAAATTATGCATGGGATGGCGAACGTGGATAGAAGGAGCTTTTCCCCTCCATCTTGCATGATACTAGAAACTCTGGGGCACCAGTGAAGTTGTTGAGCAAGATGTACAATACGGACAAAAGGAAATACTTCTTTACTCAATGATTAAATTGTGGAATTCATTGCCAGTGGATGTACTGACGACTATGGCTATAGCTGGTTTCAAAAAGTTGTTAGGTTTATGGAGGAGAGGTAACCTTGGATCCATCAACTTACCTCGGTCGTACCTGCCTCAAAAGCTTGTTGCCAAGATAGGATGGGGAGGGAAGACTCATGCATGCTGATCTGTTCTCCTCAGAGGAAACACAGGATAAAAATGTACTAGACAGAGATCATATCTGATGGAATTACTGTGCGGATTACTGAGACAATGTAGGCGAATCACGTTGATTACACTGAAGTTGTACCAGTGCTAATTGTTTTCATTACTGCTACTCTTACCATTAAGAGCTTGCTAGGAATCATGGAGCTGTGGTGGCTCAAGTGGTTAAGACGCTGAAATGCAGGCTGTGGAAGGAAGGTCAGTAGTTCAGCATTTCAAGATCCGAGTTGCCGCATGACGGAGTGAGCTCCCGTCTCTAGTTCCAGCTCCTGCCAACCTAGCCGTTCGAAAGCAAGAAATTGCAAGTAGATAAATAGGTACCACTTCGGTGGGAAGGTAACAGCGTTCCGTGCACCTTGGTGTTTAGTCATGCCGGCCACATGACCACAGAAACGTCTTCGGACAGCGCTGGCTCTTCGGCTTTGAAACGGAGATGAGCACCGCAAACCTAGAGTTGGATTCGACTGGCTTTCGAGCAAGGGAACCTTTACCTTTTTAGGAATCATGGGGCAAATAATGGGGAAATGGCCCTGATCCAGTTCTCGCCCTCCAGGAGAAAAACATTGGGGGGGGGGGCTTGAAAAGGCCAAAATCCCCATCTGTGGGTGGGTGCCCCCCCCCCCAGTTGCTCTCAACCTTTGGGTAGGATGGGCATCCTCAATCTTTTTTAGGCTTTGTTCTTAAATGATGGAGTCTTTTTTTAGTTTTATGATACTAATGCTAGGGGGGAAATGATTTGTAAATTCTTGAGTATGGAGATTTACTGCCTTCATAACATGCAAGGGAACTAGGGTTGCCAGACCCCGGTTCCAGGTGGGGTTTTCCCTGCTTTTGGGGACTCCAATCTGCCCCCGGCCAGCTGGCTGGTAGGAGAAGCCCCTCCCCCAAGCATGACCACCTGCCCAGCCACCCCTCTCCCTCCCCTTGGGCGCAGGGCTTGGGGCATCCCTGCCCACCCCTAGAATGACCCTCCCCGAATCCCCCCACTGGAGCAAGGAGGGGACTTCCTAAGGGAAACAGCATGTTAGAAATTCCACCTTATTTATTTATTTATTTGTTAGATTTTTATCCCACCCTAGCCTGGCTAGGCTGGCTTGGGGATGGGGCTTCGGGCATCCCCACCCACCCCAGAACCCCCCCAAATCCCCCCACTTGAATGAGGGGGGGACCTGGTGACCCGAAGGGGAACAGAATAATAGGAAATCCACCTGTTCAAATTTCAACCTACGTGATTTCTTCATAAACTCTTAAGGGCCCGAGCAGGCCAGTTTCCCCCATGATGCTCTCTACCCCCTTGTCACTGACTCTCAGCTAGGGTTGCGAAACCCCCCAGTTTGCCAGGGGTCCCCCATTTTGGGGGGATCTACCCGCAGCTGGCCAGATGGCTGGCGGGGGAAGCCCCACCCCCAACACCCACAGCCATCCATCTCTCTCCCTTTAAGTGTGTGCAACCTGTGTTTCATCCCAAGCATGAACTCTGCAAGCTTGCATGGAAAAGCCAGCTTCATTCTTAAAAGGGAAATGCAGCCGCTCTTAAAGGGGAAACGCCGGCTGCCGGCTACTTCCAGTGCAGGGAATGTACTGCTGTTTCTGGAGATCAGGGTCACGGGCGGGGGGGGGCAGCGGCGGTCGTCCCCAATGTGACGTCATCACGTTGGGGATGACCCGCCCCCTCCAGTAATGCCCTCAAAGTCCCCCGCTGGGGGTGGAAGATGGACTTGGCAACCCTATCTCAACCAGTTCCTCTAGAAGGGCCAACAACAGTTCACAGAGGCCGAGGCCTTCTCCTGATGCTGCCTTCAGGCTCTGGGATTCAGAGGGTCAGCTGTTTTCAGCACCCCATGCTTCCTGAGTAGGGTTGCCTCAGCCCCTTGAACCTTGCAGGATGGAGCATGGCAAGAAGAAGACCAGGCTGTGAACAACCTGACTGCTGTCACAGACTCCAGTAGGAACCCCAACCCTCTCCAGGGTCCAGCGTTCCACTTCAGAAAGTATTGGTAGGGCCAGAAGAATAACAGGGATACCCTTCTGCAGACACCCCCCCCCCAGACACACCACCGCACAGGTAGGTCGCAAAGTGGTTTATTTAGGGCAAAGTAGTACCAATATACTATGCACCAAAACAAGAAACAGGCTTAGTCTCTAGCTGCGGTGGCTCAAGTGGTTAAGACGCTGAACTGCAGGCTGTGGAAGGTTGGTAGTTCAGCAGTTCGAGACCCAAGTGTGCCGCATGACGGAGTGAGCTCCCATCTCTAGTTCCTGCTCCTGCCAACCTAGCAGTTCGAAAGCAAGAAATTGCAAGTAGATAAATAGGTACCACTTCGGTGGGAAGGGAACAGCGTCCCGTGCGCCTTGGTGTTTAGTCATGCCGGCCACATGACCACGGAAACGTCTTCGGTCAGCGCTGGCTCTTCGGCTTTGAAACGGAGATGAGCACCGCAACCCTAGAGTCGGACTCAACTGGCTTTCGAGCAAGGGAACCTTTACCTAATTTACCTTATATAATACAACTCTAGTTGGTTCCAGCAGTTCTTAACTACAGACCCCAACAACTGGTTCACAGCAGTCAAACAGGGTACACCTTCCACAAGGCTCAGTCCTTCCAGCAGAGTCAGGGTTTTCCCCAAAAGAAAAAGCACACCCCCTCCAGCCAGGGGTCATTTCCTGCAGGAGCGCACAGGAGCGGAGCTCCAGCAGTAAGGTGCCCAAGGGGTGGTCACATGCAACATCTTCAAAAGCCTCCCCTTCCCCAGACAGCCTGCCAAGGCGGGCGGGGGGGGGGAAGCGAAGAGAGAAGGGGTTTAAAGTTTAAACCCCTTCTCAGCTGGGGAAGGGAAGGGGAGGCATTTGAAGATGCCTCCCCCCTTTTGACTCCCCTTCTGACATCACTTCCGGTGATATCAGGGGGCATGGCATATGCTAATGGGCTAGTATGCTAATAGCTTATTAGGTATGCTAATGAGCTCCTGCAGCTCTTTTTTCTATGAAATGACCCCTGGGCTTGCCCAAGGTCATCCAGCAGCTGCATGTGGAGGCGTGGGGAATCAAACCCGGTTCTCCCAGATTAGAGTCCACACACTTAACCACTGCACCAAACTGGCTCTACACCAAACTGGAACCCTGGACCTCCTTGCTGGTCTCCCATCCAAGTACCAACCAGGGTCACTGGAGATTTGATGGACTGTGCAGGTTCTTAAAAAATGTTGCGTTCACCAACAGCCCATGGATCTCCACTGTGCGACTGAAGGAAAGCTGTGAATCATAGAAATCCTGCTCAATGCAGGGTCAGCCTAGAGCGTCCCTGACAAGGGTTTGTCCAGCCGCTGCTTGAAGACTGCCAGGGAGGGGGGCGCTCACCACCTCCAAAAGGCAGCCCATTCCACTGTGGCACAACTCTTGCTGCAAAGAAGTGATTCCTGATATCCAGGCGGTACCTTCCTGCCCTTGATTTAAACCCATTCTTGCAAGTCCTCTCCTCTGCTGCCAACAGGAACAGCTCCCTGCCCTCCTCCTCTAAGTGACAGCCCTTCCAATACTTAAAAGAGAGCAATCCTGTCCCCCTTCTCTTCTCCAAACTAAACATTCCCAAAGCCCTTAGCCTTTCCTCGTAGGGCTCAGTCTCCAGACCCCTGATCATCCTCGTCGCTCTCTTCTGCACCCTCTCGATTTTGCCCACATCCTTTTTGAAGTGAGGCCCCGAGAACTGCGCAAAGTGCTCCAGATGTGGCCTGACCAAGGCAGTATACAGAGGGGCTGTGACCTCCTGTGATTTCAATGCTATGGCCCTTTTAATACAACCCAAGGCTGGATTTGCCTTTTTTGCCACCGCATCACACTGACTGCTCATATTTAGTTTACAGTCCACCCTTACCCCAAGATCTCTTTCGCATACACTACTCCCCAGAAACTCCCTAGAAATATAGTGGTTGAGCAGTGGAACAGTCTGCCTCGCGTGGTGGTGGATGCACCTTCGCTGGATGTTTTGAAGCGGAGGCTGGACAACCATCTTCCGGGTATGTTGTAGGCATGTAGGGCTATCTTTTGGCTATGCTCCTGCAGAGTGCAGCGGGTTGGACTAGATGACCTGCGAGGTCCCTTCCAACTCTAACATTCTATGATTCCAGTTTGCTGAGATCAGTTCCCTCGGAGGAGGAATAGAAGGAGAAGAAGAAGAGGAGATTGAATTTATACCCCACTACCTGAAGGAGTCTCAGAGTGGCTTACAAACTCCTTTCCCTTCCCCTCCCCACAACAGACACCCTGTGAAGTAGGTGGGGCTGAGTGAGCTCTTTCAAGAACTGCTCCTGAGAGACCAGCTCTGAAAGAACTTGTTACTGACACAAGGTCACACCAACACCTGCATGTGAAGGAGTCAGGAATTAAACCCAGTTCTCCCAAATTAGAGTCCGCACTCCTAACCACTACACCAAACTGGGTCTCTGGATACAACCCCATTTTTTTTCTTTTATCTCAAAAGTTCTGTTCCCCTCACCAAGGAGGAAGGGGTCCCCGAACTTCTACCCTCACACATTAGCTTCCAATTTCATTGTGGGTGGAATAATGATGGCTCTCATGTTCAAATCACACTGAGGCAGCAGACGTCTTCAACCCGGAGACAGAAATGGCCTGGATGATGGCCAACTGACTGAAGATCAATCTAGATAACACCAGGATGGTGACAGAGGGTGGCTGTTGATTTATTTGGGTCAGGGATCAGGTTTGTCATATAGGAGTCCTCCTGAATCCAGATTTTATGCTTATCTCTCAAGTGGTGGCTGTAGACCATTCAAATAGCTGCTGCTAGCTTTTTCCACCCTGGTGGTACATCATCTGAATATCTGAATGAGCACCTCCTCCAATGCCCTGTCCCACCAGGGTTTCCAAGTGTCCTGAGTTTCAATGAAGGAGAGTTTAGGAAGAGGAGGAGGAGAGATTGGATTTATACCCCACCCTTCACTCAGAGTGGCTTACAAACTCTTTTCCCTTCCCCTCCCCACAACAGACACCCTGTGAGGGAGGTTGGGCTGAGAGAGCTCTGACAGAAACTGCTCTTTTCAAGAACAGCTCTGACAGAACTATGGCTTGCCCAAGGTCATCCAGCAGCTGCAAGTAGAGGAGTGGGGAATCAAACCCGGTTCTTCCAGATTAGAGTCCACACACTTAACCACTACACCAAACTGGCTTTCAGTGGCAGAACCTGGTAGATCAGGGGTTAAAACCTCATGGGATAAGGCTGGACTATATTCACATCTGGTTGGAGCAGAGATTGTCACCCTGTTGGGCAGGACAATAACTTTGCTGTGCCTTAGCTGTGGCGTCTGATGGAGACAGAAAGGATCCCACTCTGTGATGTTAACCCTTCCCTTACTATCCAAAGACAGAGTCTATTTTCCTGGGCCTTTCACTTTGCAGGAAAGGACTTCTTACATGTATCTTCCAAACACTGTAGGATATTATTAAGGATATTACTATTATTATTAATGTTAAATCTAATACATAATAATTATTATAGGGTGGGAGATAACCAGATAACCTTCTCCCTCGTGGTGCCCCAATTTTGAGCATGTTAGCCCAGATGGCTTTCAGGAGACAGATCAAACACTTACATCTTCTGAAGGTTTTTATGGCCTGACTGAATAATAATGACCTTCCTTCCTTCCTTCCTTCCTTCCTTCCTTCCTTCCTTCCTTCCTTCCTTCCTTCCTCCCCTCCTCTGACCTATGGGTCATGAGCAATATCAATCAGTCCCAACTAGGAACAAGAGAAAGGAAGAATTCCAGCCAGACAGGGCAAGCTCACACCATATTAGAGAAGATGTCTTGTCACATGTTACCCATACTATCATGGCCTGAACAATGAATTGAGCTAACAGAAGAATATTTGCTGGCCTAGAATCCATTAAAAATTAGTAACTGAAATATCCGAGGGGAGCTCATTTCTCTGGCTCATAAGTGGTTTGATCCATTTCTCTCTGACATCCTTATACCACGACACTAGAACAGAATATGGCCCACAGTTTCTAAGAACTGTAAACCACAACTGCATTATTTATCTGAAAATGGTATACCCAATATATGGCCTTCAGGCAGTAGAATGGCTTTGTGTTGATAGTTTGATATAGCACTTCTTTTGTTCAAAACATATCCCCAATATTGCACCATATAGGGGGTGAGCAAGTCATAGAATCATAGAATCATAGAATGTTAGAGTTAGAAGGGACCTTGCAGGTCATCTACTCCAGCCCCCTGTACTCTGCAGGAGCATAGCCAAAAGATAGCCCTACAACATACCCGAAAGATGATTGTCCAGCCTCCGCTTGAAAACGTCCAGTGAAGGAGCATCCACCATCTCCCGAGGCAGACTGTTCCACTGCTCAACCACTCTTACAGTTAGGAAATTTCTCCTGATATTTAGCCAGTATCGACTCCCTTGTAACTTCCACCCATTCGATCTAGTCTTGCAATCCGGAGCAAGAGAGAATAGATCTGCTCCATCTTCTACATGACATTCAAATATCTGAAGGCTGGAATCATGTCCCCTCCAAGCCTTCTCTTTCCCAGGCTGAACAAGTGAGTAAGGCTGAGAGTAAGCATAAGGTCATTGAAGCATCTAAGCATCTAACAGCAAATTGTGCATTGTAAGGCCATTGGGGGAGCACATTGCTTTTGCAAATCATTAAGGGAACATAGCTTTTGCAAATAGAAAAAACAACTCATTGCTTTAGCAAGTAGGAAGACGAGATTGCATGACCATATTAGGCGTTGCTAGGCCCCATTACTAGGGGAGTGCTGACCTTGCTTGTTGTTATTGCTCAGTGCATGCTTCCATTATCAAGAAAGATTCACACCTGGCTGATGACAGGAAACTTGTAGCCTTCCCACAAGGGATATGTGATCAGCCAAAGAATATTTGTGGTTTTGAAAAGGAACACAATGCTTCAGACTCATGGTCAATGTTCTGTGACAAATCTTAATTCTAAGAAATGACCAGGAAAAGTTATTTTTTATGTACTCTGTGGAGATCTCTATATAAGTATCCGTCCCGCCTGCATTCTGGGTACAGCTCTGTTTTGAAAGTGCCCCAAGGTACTTTTAGCTGTACCTGCGCACATAATAAACAACTGTTGACTCTCCTTCCTGATTCTCTGGTGGTCTGTCAGAATTCCTGCTACAACATCTAAAATGAATTTGTGGCTTAGGGGAGACTTTAGTCAGCAGACTCCTGGATCAGTGCTCATTCTCATAACCACACAGACCAAGTCACCTTCTTTTATTGCACTATGAAACTCATACCTGTTTTATTCTCTTGCTTCATTAACTTCTATTAGTTTAAGCCATTGGGGAGTTTCACAGCCAGATAATATGAGGAGGAAGAAGGTGCCTTCAGAGGACTAAACATGGGTGTGAAGGTCTAAGGTCCACCATACAGGTTCTAAGTTCTTTTTCAATGGCTCGTTGGATTCAAAGTCCACCCACATAATTCAAACTCCACTCACATTCTGCTTGTGGTGGTATCATCTCCCAGCTCAAGGGCTGTCAGTGGTAGAGCTCTTTTCATCAGGGAAACACATCACAATTAGTAAAACAGATTCAACCAATACATCGGAAGAAGTGTGTCAGCAAATCAAAGGAATTGCAATCATGCACTGATACCAAAACAGCATTTTGTGTGCCTTGGTGTTTAGTCATGCCGGCCACATGACCACGGAAATGTCTTCGGACAGCGCTGGCTCTTCGGCTTTGAAACGGAGATGAGCACCACAACCCTAGAGTCGGACTCGACTGGCTTTCGAGCAAGGGAACCTTTACCTTTACCTTACTGATACCAACATTGACCGGGATTCAAGAAGAGTGGGAAACAGGGCAGAGGGAATGCATATAACAATGGATGGAAAAAGCTTGTCTCTAATTTATATACCCAATGTATTTATTTACATTATTTATAGTCTGTGTTTCTCACTGGGAATCCAGGTGGATTACAAAGAGTGAGCCAATACTTTATTTTTTATTTATTGTCTTAAAGTTTTTGCAGCCAAAGTCATAAACAGCGAACCCTCATCTCACAATAAACCTCATCCAACAGGAAAACATGGCAGAATTTAAAGGTTACTACTGCAGAAGTTGTCCTGTGATCTGGCAAGCAGCTGCTAGAAATTTTGCCACACAAAGAGTAGCAGAGTGAGCCAATACAATCAGCAGGATGGGACATTCAATAAACAGTGCAATGGGGTTAAGACTGTAGAAGTCTGAAACCAACCACAAGCCCAAAATAGAGTTACCAGACCACTACCCCAGTGGAGGCGGGGGTCCCCCATTCATGGGGTCCACCTCCCCACAACCAATCAGTTGGCTGGTGGGGGGAAATGACCCACTAAAAAAGAGGGAGATCATCCAATGTGCAGTGATGTCTCTACATCACTGCCCATGTGACTCAGAAGTGACATCATCACATCTGGGATGCTGGCCCGATGCTCTGGTTTTTGGGCAAAAACTCTATGGTAGAAGCCAAACTTACCATAGATTTTTTGCCCAAATAGCAGAGCATTGCCCCAATGTCCTGGACGTGATGATGACACTTCCGGGTCATGTGGGGAGTGACATAGACAAATCACTGTACATTGGATGGGGCTCCCTGCTGCTCCCGGTAAGTCCCCCCCCTTCCCCACCAATTGCCAGAAGGGGAACTAATCATGCACCGATATCTGGCAACTTAGCCCAAAAGCAGAACTGGACCAAGCATTAGTATTGACATGACATATTAAACAGTGCAAAAATCCATAGCAGGATCCTACTTACAGCAAGCTGCACACAGTAGTAAAGACCACAGTCCCCAATCATTTATCCGAGTTACCTTGTAAGCCATTTTGTACAGTCCAACGTTATTACCTGTGTAGAAAAAACTCTGTTGTGGGCATCTTTCCTTGGATTTTGTTACGTTTCCTGAAGCCTTCAGCTAGTTTAGTCTGTGCTCTTCATATCTATGTTTGGCATTTGCACCCACTGTTTTCTTTCCCCACATCACAGCAGTCAAACTTCCCCAACACAACATTAATCTTTGCTGGCAAAGGGGCTCCCATATTAAAGCAATATGGGGTCTTTGGCTGTAATGGAATTCTAGACAGATGATCTATTAAGAACATAAGAAGAGCCCTGATGGATCAGACCAGTGGTCCACCTATGTACCACATCCTGTATCACACAGTGGCAAAGACCAACAACAGGATATAGATACTGAGGCCTCCTCCTGAAATGGCCTCCCAGGATTGGGACTCAAAGGCTGACCACCTCTTAATAAGAAGATTCCCTTTGGTCAACATGGCTAGTAGACATGGGTAGGCCTATCCTCCATAATTTTCTAAAGCCATCTACATCTGCGGCCATCACTATACCTTCTGCCAGTGAATCCCACATTTTAGTCACTCATGGTGTGAAGTATTTCCTGTCATCAATACTGAATCTACTGCCCATTGGAGGCCCTCATGTTCTGGTACTTTGGGAGAAAGAGAGAAATGTCTCGTTGTCAACTCTCTCCACGCAGTTCATTATTTTAGAAACATCTGTCATGTATCCCCTTCGTTGTCTCTTTTCTAAATCAAAAAGACCCAGACTCTTGCTTCAAAAATGTGGATGTGTAGATCTGTTGTGTATCTTCAAACCGCGTGTCTCCAAAGAATCTTTTCCATGAGGTGTCTTGAAAGCATTCGGAAACTCATATCCCTATCTTATTGAACATCCTATTCTTCATCCGCAATTATGACCAACATTTGTTGATACATGGGATTTCAGCACGTATTAGTCCATTAGGCAATACAAAGCCAGCCCCTACAATACAACAAAAGACCACATTGCATCAGTGCTTCCATTCTTTCCTGATAACGCCTTGGGATAATTCCATAAGGTGAGGCCAATCAAATGAAACATGGTTCATCGTCTTATGAAAACCCAAACATCCTCATTAAGTCCTAAGGGAGGAATTTAATTTCCTGGAGGAAGCCTTGCAGACCATATAAAAGAGCCCGTAGCGCAACGATCCCAACATCTACTTGAGGTCTTCTCCTACTTCACAAGTTCCTTTTGGCAATCAAGGTAAGTCCGTAAATGCTTTCTGTTTTTCTCTTTGATAGCCATTTGTACCCACAATAGGGATGTACAGAACTCTTGAGAAACTGTGTCTGTCTTACTAAAACCAGTTTGGCCTTCCACATAGTTCTTCTTCTGGTGATGATGATGATGATGATTGTTTAAGGAAGAATTCTCAGTTTAGGTCAAAGTTGCTAGAAATTGTTGAAGCACAGAGGTTTCATCTGCAGTATGTGGAAGCAATTCCTAAATGTGCAGTTCAGAAGTTCAGGTCCTGCTCATGGGCCTTTTCCATTGGGGCT
The DNA here is from genome assembly GCF_001447785.1 of Gekko japonicus. Classification (NCBI taxonomy): domain Eukaryota; kingdom Metazoa; phylum Chordata; class Lepidosauria; order Squamata; family Gekkonidae; genus Gekko; species Gekko japonicus. The sequence goes on along the minus strand of NW_015165273.1, from coordinate 382,019 downwards.
CTGGCTCTATACAATGGGCTCCCTACAATGGTGAAGGGCGTCCTCTCCTTGGAGATCTTCAGGAGGTGCTTCAAGCTTTGGTTGTTAGCCAGGGCTTTTAAGGGACCTAGAATGTCAGGAATCTTCTAAGAGGGACAGAGGGAAGGAGAGATCTGCAGTATGTTATTATCTTCTGGTTATTAACTGGCAGTTTTATAAAACTATTATTCTAAGCCACCTTTAATCCTGAGGAAATGTTTTAATGAGTAAATAAATAAATAGTTAATAATGGATAGCTGTGACCTGAATTACCACATGGTCAGTTCTTTACATCTAATCCAGACTCTGAAAACCAGACATAACCAGATGATATAGTTGAAATTCAAGAATCGTCTGTGCTTATCCTTCAGTCAGAAGCCCAGAGCTTGAGTGCCCACTTGTTTATTACTTGCATCCAATGTTCCCTCTAAGCTGAGTTAGTGTGAGCTAGCTCACAGTTTTTTAGCCTCCGGCTCACAGATTTTCCCCTTAGCTCAGGGAGGATGGCTCCAAAGCAAACTAATTTCTGCAGCAGCCAAATCGCTCACTCACAACTTTAATGCTAGTAGCTCACCAAGCTGAATTTTTGCTCACAAGACTCCACAGCTTAGAGGGAGCATTGCTTGTATCTATGCCCAGTCAATGAATTATTTTGATTTAGATAGCATGTCTTTAAGGAAGGAAGGAAGGAAGGAAGGAAGGAAGGAAGGAAGGAAGGAAGGAAGGAAGGAAGGAAGGATCATATTTTCTATGGCATTCTGTGCCCTGTTGCTGGCCCTGCAGAGGAACTGGTCAGCCGCTGTGTGAGACAGGATGCTGGATTAGGTGGACTATTCATCCAATCCAGCAGAGCTATTCTTATGTTCAATACAAGTTGCTTCAAATCTCTCTCATTTCCTCTACTATCCCCACCTTTTTCTGATGCTTGAATCAGCCCCAGAAAAGGTGTTTTTTTTTCCTTTTAAGATGTTAGAACTTCTCAAAGAATATCGAACAGTGCTGTGAGGATTTTGCCAGCCTCAAGGCAGTTGGCGTTTGTGACCTAACAGGATTATAACCTTGGTTAAGTTTGTAGTTATTTCTTCCAGTGCCTTGCGTTGTATCCACAGGCCAAATTTAAATTAATCAGAATGTTGGTTTGATAATCATGGTACCTGCCCACCCCCAAAAAGAGAACCCTGAAAACTATAGAACAAATTTTGAGTCCAGTGGCACCTTTAAGACCAGAAAAGGTTTATTCAAGGTACGAACTTTCATGCGCATCTGCACTTTTCCAAATAGTATCGAACGTTGGTCTTAAAGGTGCCACTGGAATCAACCTTTGTTCTACTGCTTTAGATCAATACGGCTGCCCACCTGAACGTAAACACTGTAGTTTGGTGCCAATGTTGAAAGTTCTTTCTTCAAGGTTTCCAGTCTCTTCACTGGGAATCCCGATTCCTAGGTTGCCTTGGAGGGAAGCCATGATAGTTATGTAATCTGGAAATGGATTTTGATTTATGTGTAGACATAGCCTGGGACTCATTGCTTCTTGCAGAACCCCTAAATTACAATAAGAACACAAAAGAGAGTTCATGTGTTGAACGGTCACCGATGGGTTGTTTCTTCCTCTCTTTCAGGACTCCCAGCTTGACAGACGAAAGGATGTGTTCTCGACGCCAGGACAAAGAGTGCTGCAGCCGTGTCCCTAAGGAGTCCTCATGCGGGGGGAGAAGTTCCTGCTCTGACAAAGAAAGGTCTTCTTGCTGTGGCTCCAGGGATAACACTGGCTACGTTGTGCATCCTGTGCCTTGTTGGCCACAGCAACCGGCAGTGGTTGTCCCAGCTCCCGGTGCAAAACAACGTCCCGTGTTTATCCCAGGCCAACAACAACCTCCCGTGCTCATCCCTGACCAACAACAACCTCCTGTGCTTATCCCACCTCCTGCACAGCCACCATTTCAGTCTCAGATGAAGCAGCAGGTCAAGCAGCCTCCCCAGTGGCCCTCTCAGCTGAAGTAGATGACGGAAGGAAAAGGATGTGATGCAGGATCAAACCGCTGCCAGACCGTCTTCTGCTCTACCAGCCTCGATCTTCTGGTTCCATATCGTCATCTTCTTGTCATAAAATTGTGACAACACTCTTCTCTGATTGCTTCAGAAATGCATGTGCTTTTCATCCCCTCTATGATATGGCATTAAAACAAACTGCTTCCCACTTGACCCTCAACTGGCTATTAAAATATGTATTTCCTTCAAATGTTCCTTTGTGTATCTGCAGTAGTACTGTTATGGGAAGTGAATCCCCCCCCCCCCGACATTCACGTGTTTAGAGTTTACCATTGATTCCTCATATTCTCTTTCAAAAGAAGAATGTATATTTCTTTGATTTCTTTTTGTAGTCTGGGTACCTTCATCCCTTGCAGGGTTTTTTTTTAATGAGGTTACACAGCATAGGGAAAGTTGGGGGGGGCTTGAATCCTCTGAGCATCTGCAGAATGAAATTCTACAATCTTGTAGAACCTCACTTCCTGCTTCCCATAGAATCATAGAGTCGGAAGGGGCCATACAGACCATTTAGGCCAACCCCCTGCCCAATGCAGAACCAGCCTAAAGCATCTCTGACAAACAGGGGTCATTTCGTAGGAAAAGAGGTGCAGGAGCTCATTAGCATAGCTTATTTGCACATACCACTACCCCTGACATCACCGGAAGTGTGTCAGAAGGCAACACCCACCGCTCTGGCTCCACTAGACTGTTTTGGATTGCTAGCTATTGGGGGGGGGGATGTGTAGATCTGTCCTTGCAGAGGAGGGAGAGCTTGTACCTGAATAAAACTTGGTCTTAAAGGTGCCACTGGACTGTTTTGGACTGGGGGGCCGGGGGGGGGGGCTCTGCAGCTTACCTGGCTGCTTCTTGCTCTGACTGAGAGCTGCTGGGAGCAGGGGGTGGGGCTTGTTGCATGTGCCCATCCCCTGGGCTCCTTACTACCGGAGCTCCGCTCCTGTGCGCTCCTGCAGGAAATGAACCCTGCTAACAAATATTCATCCAGACTATTCTTGAAAGCTGCCAGTGAAGGGGAGCTTACCACCTCCCTAGGTAGCTGATTCCACCTTTGAACCACTCTGGCCGTGAAAAAGTTTTTCGTAATATCCAGCCGATACCTTTCTCCTCTCCTTGCTTTTATCTTCTGAGCAAAACACAGTTGACTTGACACAGAGTCCAGATTCCATAAAAAGAACAGGGAAAAGGAAACAAGCTGCTGAATTTCAGGGAGAAAATGGGTGTAAGAGGAATTAATAATGCTAATTTGCAGTGGAAGCTCCAGGCCAGTCTTGTGAGAACTTCAGCTCCCACTTCATCTTTCCTGTCTCCCTATCAAAAACAGGATCAATTTTATGACACAATAAACAAATGCTGGTGCCTCGGGCTGCAGGTGGGGTGGGATGAGGCAGCAATGAAGGATCGCAAAGGCAGAAATGGTCTATCATCAACAAGAGATACAGTGATCATCTTCTTGCTCAGGTCAGACGCCTGCATAGAGGTCAGGGTGTATCACAGACTAGCTGCAAAGAGATGTGAAATATACTGGGTTCAGATGCATTGAGTGATCAGCTCATAGTTTATTAGTGATTTCAGCTAAACTCTAAGACAACTCAAACAGGGCCGAAGCCCGGCTTATATGCGCACAACACACCACACCCAACACACACACCCTCCCCATGATAGGCTATTTACCAGATAACTCCCTTTCAGTAGGTTCCCTTCAAGATCCTAGCAGTCCATTGTTCTGGTGGTTCAAGCTAGGTCAGTTCTCTGGTACTATTTCAGCTAAGTACATAATAAGATGCCTTGTTATGGACCCGGGCCATGTTCTCCATAGGTTTACAGAACTTCCCAAAGAACTGATGTGAGAGATCTGGGTTTACTTATGAGAAGAGTTTAATAACACATCAGAGTTATAAAAGAATATTCAATCAGCTGGGGCTCGAGACTTACACACATACGCCACAAAGCTTAACCAAACCTCAAAATAAAGAACATAACTAAAACCAGGGGTCATTTTGTAGAAAAAGAGGTGCAGGAGCTCATTAGCATACCTCATTAGCATGGCTCATTTGCATATGTCACACCCCCTGACATCACCGGAAGTGTTTCAGAAGGCAACACCCACCGCTCAGGCTTCACTGGACTGTTTTGGATTGCTAGCTATTGGGGGGGGGGGGACGTGCAGATCTGTCCTCGCAGAGGAGGGAGAGCTTGTACCTGAATAAAACTTGGTCTTAAAGGTGCCGCTGGACTGTTTTGGACTGAGGGGCTGGGGGGGGGGGCTCTGCAACTTACCTGGCTGCTTCTTGCTCTGCCTGAGGGCTGCTGGGAGCAGGGGGGGGGGCTTGTTGCATGTGCCCACCCCCTGGGCTCTTTACTGCCGGAGCTCCGCTCCTGTGCGCTCCTGCAGGAAATGACCCCTGACTAAAACTAGACATCTTATACGCTAATTGCTGGCTGTGAGCCCAAAGAATGACTAATCAAGCCATCCCAAACACTTGGATGAGCCAAGCCATCTTGCACCTGGCTTCTAGTGGGGGGAAGAAACAACCCAGGCCTTGAAGATAAGACTATGATAACAACCATGAGCATGGAAAAGTTCCCCTGAGAGCAGCTCATCCTGTCCTCTCCCAAGAGACTCAGGGGGGATACTAGGAAAGATGGAGTCACCTGGGGCAATACAATCCACCCCAAGGAGTAGGAGAGCCAGTTTGGTGTAGTGGTTCAGAGCACAGACTCTAATATGGATGAACCATGTTTGATTCCTTACTCTTCCACATGCAGCTGCTGGTGTGACCTTGGGTCAAACCAAAAAAGGCACTGGATGGAATGGCCTTTCTCTGAACTCTTCCGACAAAGGAACAGATTTCCCCACTAGGGTTTGGTGTAGTAGGATTCTAATCTGGGAGAACCAGGTTTGATTCCCCACTCCGCCACTTGCACCTGCAGGATGACCTTGGGCAAGCCATAGTTCTCCCAGATTAGAGTCCACACTCTTAACCACTACACCAAACAGGCTAATGAACCCTAAAAGGGTTGGGGATCCCTGGAAGGGGCCTGGACCCCTAAAATTCCTCCACAACATGGAGGTGGCAGTCCACTGGGGGGTGCTCCTGCCAAACAACTGATTCCAATAGCTCAGTTCCCCCGCCCTGTCTCTCACAGGAACTTTTTTTTTTTTAGCATCCAGATTCCATGTGCTAAAACACCTGCAGTTTCTTCAGGCAACAGGGTGTGCCCGTGCACGGTGTGCCCAAATTAGAAAGTGTGCCCAAATTAGAAAGCTCGGCCTCTGCTGCGCTCTTGCAACACAGCAATTCACAAAACCAAACAAGGACCCAGGGTGTTGCTCTTGCAACAGGCTTGCAGCCTGGATTCCCCCACAGCCTTTCCACCTAGCGGGGAATCTGTTCCTTTGTCAGAAGAGTTCAGAGAAAGGTCATTCCATCCAGCCAAGGGGTTTAGACGAATCGGGATGCAAACAGCTCTGCTTGGTTGTTCTCCCCCACACTTTTCTCTTCCTGGTTTCTTTCTCCTTTGTCAGATAGTGGGTTCCATGGATGAGCAGGCTCGAGTCTAGTGATCAGCTCAACTTTATTTGTGATTTCAGCAAGAGCGAGACAAGACTCCAGAGCCTCAGTTCTGTGAAATAACATGCAACTGCCATGTTGAGAAACAGACTAATTTATGGTTTTATATCTGCTACACAAGCAACAAATGGACTGTGCACACACCTGTATACCATGAGCCTAGAGAAAGCTGTTTGCATCACCTACTGTGTGAGAGAGATTTCACATAGGGAACACTTGCCTGCATTTCATGTTAATGAAGCTTACACACATTCAGCTCACAGAGCATCATGGGTAGAAGAAGCACATGTTAGCCATTGGGAGCAGAGAACAAGGACAAAGAGAAGAATTCCCCATTACTGCAAAGACGAGATGTCACATAGGACACAGATCTGTTTTGCATCTGTATTGCACGGGGGTCATTGGGGGGGGGACGCGGGGGGACGCCATCCCCCCGGGTGAGGTGCGGGAGGGCGGGGCCTGGAGCTCCCTGCTGGTGCCCGCTGGAGGTCACCGCCGGCTGTGGGGAGGACACACTTCCGGTGATGTCAGGGGGTGTGGCATATGCTAATGAGTTATGCTAATGAGTCCCCCTAGCTCTTTTTCTACGAAATGACCCCTGGTATTGCAAGTTTCCTGTTTATGCCTGGGAAAGGCAAGATTCATCTGTACTTCAAAGGAGAAACAGGAAGACGAGAATTCACACCTAGCCAAATGGTATCCCATGAGATAGAGTATAGTATTTCAAATATTGACCCAACCCATAGGAGTGCCAGCCCCTTTTCACATGCACCAATCAGGAAAGTCTATAGGATGGACGTCAGTAGGTGGGATTACAGGTTGGCAAGGTGCCACCCACCTGGAGAGTCAACTATAAAAGTAAAGACCCAAACCCTAGGTCTTTGCTAGCCACTTCCCCTCTCCATGACCTCTATCTTCTTTACTACCTCTCAGATCAAGCTTTCTATCCCACAATCCTTTTGTCCACTTTAAGATCTCTTGGAACTGCAGCTAAGAGGTCCACATTCTCCTGGCTGGATCTAGCGGGTGTGATTTAGTTAAAAACCCTAGGAATTCCTTTCTCCCCTATTCTTCCATTGCAACAGACAAGACTTCTAAGCAGGTGAGTATAAGCCAAAGTAGATACCTTCCTACCTCCAAGTAAATAAGAAACTATTTTTGATATCTTTCCGTCATTCTAAAGGAACCTTGAATGTATGTGAATTGAGAGACTGATATTTTTGGTATGTGTGAATTTGATATCCTTCAGTAAAAAGATTATTTCTTTTGAAAAAACACCTGTCTCATGCTCATAACTGGGTCTCTGTGGGTAGACACAACCTTGGTATAGCTGGCCAGACCTCACACTAAAAATATAGTCAGACATATGCTGTAGATAAAGCACTTGGCATAACAGCCACATCCAAACACACCCCACTCCCAGTGATAGGCTATTTAAATAACATTACTACTAGTTTGGTTACTTTCAGAATCCTGGTAGGCTATTGTTCTTGTGCTCAAGCTCAGCCAGTCTCTGGGGTGATTCAATCAGGAAAGATTCAATCCCAATACATAACATCCTTGGTAGTAGGGGATTTACACACACAGCATTTCTCTTCATGGAACCAGGGGATGCGTGGCCCTCCTGGAGCTTTGAAATTAGGATATTTCATTTTGTTTGGAAATCATGATAACCAGAAGAGTTTTGAAAATATGATACCTTATCCAAGATCTTGTCCATAGAATAGAATTCCCAGAGTTTAGCATACCATTGTGAAAGGGTTAAGTTATTCTTACTTTTCCAAGTGTTAGCAATTATTGTCTTTGCTGCTGTCAAAAATATTGAAATAAGCTCTCTCCTTATTTTTCCAAAGGTCAAACAAATAAACTTCCAGTGATAGAGGTATGGAGTACCCTGTAACGTTTATAATAGCTTTTGAAACTTTTATCCAAAATTTCTTAACCACAGGGCAATACCACCAGCAGTGGATGAAGGACCCATAACCACCACAGGACCTCCAACAAAGCGGTGGGTAGGTTTTTGTAACATTATGCAATTTTGCCGGTGTAAGGTACCACCTAGTAAGTACTCTCTTTTGATGAAATTGAGAAGCCAGTTTCTCTCCCTCCCCAAACACTGTGGAAGTGGGAGTGCATGAAAAGGCTCTTGCTCCCCTCATTTCCCCAACACCACGGGTCATTCCGTAGAAAAAGCGGTGCAGGAGCTCATTAGCATAACTTATTTACATATGCCACACCCCCTGATATCACCAGAAGTGTGTCAGAAGGCAACACCCACTGCTCAGGCCCCACTGGACTGTTTTGGATTGCTAGCTATTGGGGGGGGGGGACGTGCAGATCTGTCCTCGCAGAGGAGGGAGAGCTTGTACCTGAATAAAACTTGGTCTTAAAGGTGCCACTGGACTGTTTTGGGCCAGGGGGTGGGGGGGCTCTGCAACTTACCTGGCTGCTTCTTGCTCTGCCTGAGGGCTGCTGGGAGCAGGGGGTGGGGCTTGTTGCATGTGCCCGCCCCCTGGGCTCTTTACTGCTGGAGCTCAGCTCCTGTGCGCTCCTGCAGGAAATGACCCCTGCCCAACAGTATCCAGGTCAGGGACTGCACAATTGCTTTTTGAGTCACATTCTGTTCTCTCACTGGCCACTCTTCCAGCTTCAGAGGTTCTGGCAGCTGTTTCTACCTTAGTGAAGCTACAGTTATCGATTGCTTCTGGCCAAGCGACCCATCTCCCCTCTGAGACCGTCAAGTGACTTACAACAGAACTCCATACCTCACGTTGGAGCTGGCTGGGAAGATGTTTCTTTGAAGCAGCCTCTTCCCCCTCCTCTGTCAGAGCCTCAGCATATCAGCTCTTGAAGGAACCCTGCTCACTGTGCCACCCTTATGGATCCGGGCCACGGTCTCCACAGGCTCAGAGAAGTTCCCAAGGAACTGACACGAGAGATCCAGGTTAACTTACAAGGAGAGCTTTTGTCATGCATCAGAGTTATATAACTTTCTACTAACTGATTATTTACAAGATGAAACAGTTAAAACAACCATGATAGCATGGATGAAAGATCTAGAGCATAACATAGACATAGACCAATGGACAAAAAATTGGAAATCTGCAAAACTGATGAGAGCCATTTCATATAAAGAAAGTATATTTAAAACATTCCATAGGTGGCACTGGACGCCAGATAAAATAGCAAAATGCTTTGTGAACGGCAATAGAAACTGTTGAAAGTAGGGGAAAAATGTGGGCACGTGTGGTGGAGATGTGAAAAAGTACAAAAGTATTGGTGCAAAATATATAATATAGTGAAAGAAATAACAGGACTAGAAATACCATTTGTACCAGAAACATGTTTATTAAATATATTTCCAGAACAATGTAAGAAGGAAAATTTATATATAATAATGTATATCTTTACAACAGCAAGAATAATGTTAGCAAAATGTTGGAAATCAGATGTAATACCCTCAATAGGGGAACTGATAGAAAAATTGTTCTTGTTGGCTGAAATGGATAGGTTAATATTACAAGGGAAAGACAAGGACGTATATGAGAAAAGATGGAATAAAACATATGTATGGTTGAATAATAGGATGTGAAAAAATGACTCACCAAGCATCAACCTGCCATTAACTGCCCCTCTGATTTCAGCTTTGCATCTCCTCCCCCTCCCTCCTGGAGATCAGTTGTAATTCTGAGTGATTTCCACCCTTCTCCTGAGCTGGCAACAGTGGTTTCCCAGAAGGGAATGGCTGGTTGGGAGGGTGGAGTCTATGGCATTGTACCTGTCTGAGTCCCACCCCTCCTCAAACCTCACCCTCTCCAGGGTTTCCCAGGAGGAAAAGTAGTTTTTTCTCTCTCTGCAATGGGGTCCAAAGCAGCTTACATCATTCTCCTCTCCCCCTTTTGACTTGCACAACAACCCTGTGAGGTAGGTTAGGCTGGAGGTCTATGACTGGTCCAAAATCACCCACTCAGCTTCTACAGCAAGAACTTGGATCTAGCAGACCCTGCTTTTAAGTGCTAACTGCTACGCTTAGGGCAGCCAACCTCCAGGTGGAGCCTGAAGATCACCAGGTATCACAACTGAACTCTAGACAACAGATCCCCCCCCCTGGAGAAAATTACTGCTTTGGAAGGTGGGCTGTATGGCATTCTGTTCAGCTGAAGCCTCTCCTATCCCCAAACCCTGGCTTCCATAGACTCTACCAGAAAACTCCAGGAATCTCCCTACCTGGAGCTGGAAACCCTACTCAGGATTGGCCACAATGAGTTCCTCACAAAGGCCTGCAAAGGGTTTCCTTCCTTTGTCTGAACCAAGCTTGGTTGCCTACCATGGTGAAACGGGCTCCAGTTTACAACTCAGCTGTTTGCCTCCCAACCTCGTCCCGTGGGCGTATCTCACTCCTTAAGTTCACTGCCACCACTCACGGAAACATCACTGCCTTTTTAGAGGGACAATGAGACCCCTCTGGCTGAATCTCCCTATTTGGAGATGGAATCCCCAATCTTTGGGAGATCCCTGGAAAGTTGGCAACCCAAAGGTCTGGCCTTTCCTTGCTTCCCTGGGCTACCCCCTCCATTTGGTATTGTACAGAGCAGGGGAGACTATGTGGTCAGAGCACAACACAGATTATTAGCCCAAATTAAATAATTTATTTAACTATTTACACAGTTATGGAGCACACACACACTGTAGGAGTAAGCACACACTATGAACCAACAG
>NW_015165273.1:323612-371621 GCF_001447785.1 Gekko japonicus | reverse complement strand
ACACACAATACACTCTACCTCTGGAGGTTGTGGGCTCACCTGTACTTCAGCCTCTCTCTCTTGCCCAAGAGAGCAGGGAAACTTCCATTCATTCCCCAGTCCAGCTGATTGTGGAGTGGCTGAATTTCTGCTGCCTCTCAGGGACGAAGACTGCCTTGGGACAGTCCCTGTTTTCCCGTACTTTTTGGCCTTGGGGCAACTAAGAACTGTAGGCCAGCAGATGAGGAAGCCCCATTCAACCCAGTGAGTGATACCCCTGCAGGCCCCTGTCTGGAACTATAGCTCAATTAAACCTTATGGGGGAGCATTTTAAACAAAGAACCACAGCCAACATACAAACACAGGTAGCTGCTATTTTGTGACACCTACCAACAGCCACTGAGGGAATAGTTAGTCACAGGAAAAGCATCTTCGTCAAGAGAAAAAGCCGTTTGCCAGTAATTCTGAAAAGGCACAGTGGCTGAAGGGGGAGTGGGTGGGGAAGAGGAGCAGACCCAGCACCTGCCCAATGGCATGCAAGTACTCTTGAGTGGCGGCTGATGGGCCAGTGGCTGAGGGAGAGCATGGAATCCTGCTACCACAAAACAGGATTATTATATAGGAGAGATAATCATATAAGCATCTGGTTTTTTAAGACTCTCTGGTATAATATTTAATAAAAATAATTCTGTTACAGATGGTATAGTTGTTTCTAGCATTTTTTGCAATATCTCATGTTATATTACAAGACCACCACATATGGAAAAAGGAACCTTCATGAGAGCTCTGAATAACCAGGCCAATGGTAAAATAGAGAAGCAGAACACATAAAAGACCTTATGGAAATAAAGAGAGGAGTGGGATATTAGCAGGGGTTGAGGCAATAACTACCTTTCCTGGGGATGTCCATGAAGAAGGAGAGATAGCAAAATGACCAATACTTTGCTAAGCGGAAGGATCAGTATACTGGGTGTGCATGTTAATGGGCGCCCAAGGTAACACAAACAACGTACTGGAGTTGTACTGGGCTAGTTATACCCAAAAACGTGTCCAGTGGGCTTCCTAATGCAAGGAATCCCTTGGAACAAAGCACTGATGAGATTACTCAGGGCTATGATGGGGATACTCAGGTGTAAGACAATGTGGCTTTGGAAACATGGTAATAAGTTCTCAAGGCTGGACAAAGGATGATGGAGGGTTCTTCTATATGGAAAGTAGATTGTGGGTTGTGCTCCTGATTAGTTTCCCAGGGTTTGGAAGACTAATGGATTACTGAATTAAACTAATCAAAACAAAAACGATACTGCTTGATGAACCACCTGGTCTTGGGGAGTGGGAAAGAGGTAAGAGGCAGGACTTGTCATTATCAAGAACATGTGTGAGGGAGGATGAGATTAGATCGATGGCATTAGCATTTGAGATTTGAAAGAAGTTACTCGGGGGCAAGGCAGGTTCATTGTCCAGAGTAAGCAGAAGTCATGGACGGGAGGTACTCACAGCTGTCCAGGGAAGATCTCATGTGCTTTGTCCAGGGTAATAACATTATTGCCTGCCAGCCCTGGCTTCCATCTTTGTTTTCACTTATGTCGAGTTGCCTGGTACATGGACTCCTGGGGAACCACTATGGGGACCATTGGTGGTTGAAACGACCCCTCCTGATAGACAGGGGGTCAGCACACTGACATCACTGAGGTGTTTTTATAGTCCCCTTGATGGGAGAGATAGGGGGAACATCAATCAGATCTGTGAAGGATGGCATCTGTTCCCAGATTTCTTTTCAGAAAATATTTGGAGTAGAAGACAGCACTCACCTTGCAGAGAACAGAAACCCGCAGCCCACCTAGACACATTCAGGCAGAGGGTCATATTCACCTTCAGGTCCAAGGCACTATTTCCCCACCAGGTCCTGCATCATGAGTGTGTCTGTCATGCATGTGAGCAGTTCTCCCCACAGATTCTTGCAAAATCCTCAAATCACATGTCTCCAAAGAATCTTTGCCATGAGGTGTCTTCCAAGTATTCAGAAACTCATATCCCTATCTTATTGAACATCCTATTCTTCATCCGCAATGATGACCAACATTTGTTGATACACGGGATTCCAGCACGTATTAGTCCATCAGGCAATACAAAGCCAGCCCCTACAGTACAATAGAAGACCACATTGCATCACCGTTTCCATTCTTTCCCGATAGCACCTTGGAAGAATTCCATAAGGTGAGGCCAATCCAATGAAACATGGTTCATCGTCTTATGAAAACCCAAACATCCTCATTAAGTCCTTACCGAGGAATTTAATTTCCTGGAGGAAGCCTTCCAGAACATATAAAAGATCCCGTAGTCCAAGGATCCAGACATCTACTTGAGGTCTTCTCCTGCTTCACAAGTTCATTTTGGCAATCAGGGTAAGTCTATAACTGCTTTCTGCTCTTCTCTTTGATAATTTGTAAACACAATAGGGATGTACAGAACTCTTGAGAAACTGTGCCTGTCTTAATCAAACCAGCTTGGCCCTCCACACAGTTCCTGATTTTTATTTTTTTATTATTATTTCTCAAAGGAAGAATTCCTTTGATCAAAGTTGCTAGGAATTGTTGGAGTACATCAGTTTCTTCTGGAGTATGGGGGAACATTTCCTAAATGTGCAGCTCTCACTCATGGGCCTTCTCCACTGGGGCTCTGACTCTATACAATGAGCTCCCTACAATGGTGAAGGGTGTCCTCTACCTGGAGCTCTTCAGCAGGTGCTTCAAGACTTGCTTGTTAGCAGGGGCTTTTAAGGGAGCTGGAGTGTCAGGAATCTTCTAAGAGGGACAGAGGGAAGCAAAGATTTGGGGTATATTAATTTATTCTGGTTTTAACTTGCAATTTTATAAAACTGTTATTGCAAGCCACCTTGAATCCCGAGGAAATGTTTTAATAAGTAAATAAATAAATAGTTAAAAATGGATAGCTGTGATCTGGATTAACACATGGTCAGTTCTTTACATCTAATTAAATCTCTGACAACCACAGAAAACCAGATGATATAGCTGACATTCAAGAACTGTCGTGGAGGATAAGTTTATCAATGGCTACTAGCCAATGGAGTTCTATCCACGTTTTCCAGGCTTGTACTGTGCGACTGAACAACAACAACAACAACTGTTCCTTTGAGTTGTTGCTCAGGCGGTTGCTGACTTTTATGGTGTCTAGCCACTGTGTTGCTTGGCGGTCAGGTTTCCTTTTGCCCCTAACCAATCCAAGCATAATTGCTTTTTTTCTAGTGAGTTCTTCCGCATGACATGGAGAAAATAAGTCCGTCACAGTTTTGTGATTTTTCCTTCCAATGGCATGCCTGGTTTTATGCACTCCAATATCTCCTTGTTTTCACCTTTGCTGTCCAAGGAATGCACAGGAGCCCTTCTATAACAGCTCAAATGAGTCAATTTTCCTTCTGTCTTGCTTCTTCATGGTCCAACTTTCACAACCATAAAAACTGTAGTTTGGTGCAAACGTTGAAAGTGCAGGGTTTCCAGTCTCTTCACTGGGAATCCCTATTCCTAGGTTGTCTTGGGCGGGAGCCATGATAGTTACATAATTTGGAAATGGATTTTGATTTATGTGTAGACATAACCTGGGACCCATTGCTTCTTGCAGAACACCTGAATTATGACGAGAGCACTACAGAGAGTTCATGTGTTGAACGGTCACTGATGGGTTGTTTCTTCCTCTCTTTCAGGACTCCCAGCTTGACAGACGAAAGGATGTGTTCTCGACGCCAGGACAAAGAGTGCTGCAGCCGTGTCCCTAAGGAGTCCTCATGCGGGGGGAGAAGTTCCTGCTCTGACAAAGAAAGGTCTTCTTGCTGTGGCTCCAGGGATAACGTTGGCTACGTTGTGCATCCTGTGCCTTCTTGGTCACAGCAACCGGCAGTGGTTGTCCCAGCATGCAACGCAAAACAACCTCCCATGCTCATCCCTGACCAAAAACAACCTCCCGTGTTTATCCCTGACCAACAACAGCCTGCTGTGCTTATCCCACCTCCCGTAGCACCAACATTCGTGCCTCAGATGAAGCAGCAGGTCAAGCAGCCTCCCCAGTGGCCCTCTCAGCTGAAGTAGATGGCGGAAGGAAAAGGAAGTGATGCTGGATCCAACCGCCGCCAGATTGTCTTCTGCTCTACCAGCCTCGATCTTCTGGTTCCATATCGTCATCTTCCTGTCATGAAATCGTGACAGCACTCTGCTTTGATTGCTTCAAAGATGCATGTGCTTTTCATCCCCTCTGTGATGTGGCATTAGTACAAAATGTCTCCCACTTACCCCTCAACTGACCATTAAAATATATAGTCCCTTCAAGTGTTCATGTTCCTTCATGTATCTGCGGTAGTACTGCTATGGGGAGTGGATTTCCCCCCCCCCCTGATATTCACGTGTTTAGAGTTTCCCATTGATTCCTCATATTCTCTTTCAAAAGAATAATCTCTGTTTCTTTGATTTCTTTTTGTACTCTGGGCGCCCTTTTGTAGTCTGTGCACCTGTCATCCTTTGCAGGTGTGTGTGTTTTTTAATGAGGTATAATGCCATAGGGAGAGTTTGGGGAGGTTTGAGGAGACATTGCTTGCCTCTGAGAATGTGCAGAATGAAATTCTGCAATCTTGTAGAACTTCACTTCCTGCTTCTCATAGAACCATAGAGTTGGAAGGGGCCAGACAGACCATCTAGTCCACCCCCCTGCCCAATGCAGGACCAGCCTAAAGCATCTCTGACAAATATTCATCCAGTCTCTTCTTGAAAGCTGTCCCTGAAGTGGAGCTAACCACCTCCCTGGGCACCTGATTCCACTTTTGAACCACTCTGACTGTGAAAACGTTTTTCCTAATATCTAGCTGATACCTTTCTCCTCTCCTTGCATTTATCTTCTGAGCAAAACACAGTTGACTTGACACCGACTCCAGATTCCTTAAAAAGAACAGGGAAAAGGAAACAAGCTGCTGAATTTCAGGAAGAAAATGGGTGTAAGAGGAATTAACAATGCTAATTTGCAGTGGAAGCTCCAGGCCAGCCTTGTGAGAACTTCAGCCCCCACTTTATCTTTCCTCTCCCTATCAGAAAAAGGATCAATTTTACAACACAATAAACAAACGCTGGTGCCTCGGGCTGCAGGTGGAGTGGGATGAGGCAGCAATGAAGGAATGCAAAGGCAGAAATGATTTATTGTCAACACGAGATACAGAGATCGTCTTCTTGCTCAGGTCAGAAGCCTGTATAGAGGTCAGGGTGTATCATACGGTAATTATTAACACATTGCTAATAATAAAAAGGAGCTGCGGTGGCTCAAGTGGTTAAGACGCTGAACTGCAGGCTATGGAAGGTCAGTAGTTCAGCAGTTCGAGACCCGGGTGCCGCATGATGGAGTGAGCTCCCATCTCTAGTTCCAGCTCCTGCCAACCTAGCAGTTCAAAAGCAAGAAATTGCAAGTAGATAAATAGGTACCACTTTGGTGGGAAGGTAACAGCGTTCCGTGCGCTTTGGTGTTTAGTCATGCCGGCCACATGACCACGGAAACATCTTTGGACAGCGCTGGCTCTTCGGCTTTGAAACGGAGATGAGCACCGCAACCCTAGAGTCGGATTCGACTGGCTTTCGAGCAAGGGAACCTTTACCTTTACCTTTAATAATACAACACTTTAACAATATATGCTCACATACACAAACAAGGCTGCATAGGTTACCTGTCATGACGATATCAATGGTTAAAGCTTATTCTGTCACCACCCCCTGATTCCAGCCAGCCAGTGTGCAAAATGGAAACAGAGAGAAGGTCCTCTAAATGACAACATTGGGCACTTTGCATGTATAAGTCCTCTACACTATAATTAACTGAATAAATTAGTTAAGTATTGGATGGCAGTGGGTGTAGTATAGCCAGGAGATCTGAAAATTGTCTGGCAGCCTGAAACTCTAGCTCTTTTTTGTGGTGAGCTAGGTTTATTTTTCTGGCTGAGAGAACTGTGGCTGACCCAAGGTCACCCCGCTCGCTTCAGATGGAGGAGTGGGGAATCACACCCAGTTCTCCGGATTAGAGTCCGCCACTCTTAACCCCTACACCAAACTAGCTCTTTTAAACTAATTCATTGTAAGTAATTTTAACTAATTAACTAGGCTCTATATGTCAAAAAGTATAAACACAGCATCCTTGGGTCTATTTTGCAAAACAGCTTCTCCCATACTAACTATCAGGAGAGATTTCCTAACTGTAAGAGTGTTCGAGCAGTGGAATAGACTGCCTCGGGAGGTGGTGGATGCTCCTTCACTGGTTGTTTTCAAGCGGAGGCTGGATGACCATCTTCCGGGTATTTTGTAGGGCTACCTTTCGGCTATGCTCCTGCAGAGTGCAGGGGGTTGGACTCGATGACCTGCAAGGTTCCTTCCAACTCTAACGTTCTATGATTCTATGACTCAATCAAGAAAGCCATCTTTCGGGTATGTTGTAGGGCTCTCTTTCGGCTCTGCTCCTGCAGAGTGCAGGGGGTTGGACTAGATGACCTGCAAGGTCCCTTCCAACTCTAACATTCTATGAGCCTATGTTTAGTCCAGCCCTCTGTGTCACACAGTGGCCAAAGCCTAGGTCGTATCAGAGGATCCACCAGTGGGGCCAGAGCTCCAGAAGCCCTCCCACAGTTGCCCCCCCCCCGCACCAAGAATACACAGCATCACTGAAGCCAGGAGGCAGGTTCTCCCTGGTCAATCCAATAGCAACAAATCCACTCCTTTGTCTTCACTGTTGGGGAGACCAAGGAGTCTCCAAGGAGTCTCCACTGTTAGGGAGATCTCCACTGATATAGCTTGTTCCCAACAGGCCAGAGGCCATGGAGGAGCCCACCCTCTTGAGGGTAGGATCCATCCTAGACCATCATAAAACGGTTCACATTGGCATTGCCCTCAAGAGCTGCCTGGACTAGTTTTTCCAGACCCAGAACAACATGGGATAATATAAAACATGATAACAAATACAGGCACATGAATATAACATCAAACCATTCAATTATCTAAACAGTATTCACTGAAAACAATCCCTAAGCATAATAACCATGGCACCATTCTACAAAGCTGGAAACATAGGCAGTTCTGAAATTTTCCTGAGCATCAGCTTCATTTCGGATCTTGTGTGTGTTGCAGAATTTGGGGTTCCATGAATCTGGGCCTCTATGCTATGTCTGTTTTTCTATGCTATGCTATGTAGGTTTTTCTATGCTATGTATGCTGTGTAGGTTTTTTTTTCTAGAACTGACTTTGGTTTCTTGGTTCTGAACTCCCATAAGCCTTTTCTTGGTTGGTGGAAGGCTAGGCATGAAAACTAAAGCCTTGTCCTCTAGATCAGGAGTGTCAAACTCATTTGTTATGAGGGCCGGGTCTGACATAAATGAGACCTTGTCGGGCCGGGCCACTGCAAAATTGCAACAGCACAGACACTTTGATGTAATAATTCAGAGCAAGAGGTGTCAGTTATCAGACACTGTTAAATAAACAAAATATTGCAAGAGTGCTAATGCTTTAAGCATGTTTTTATTTTGAGTACTATGAAAAACATCCGGAGAAAGAAGTGGCATTTTTGTTTGTGGATTCAGAAAAAGCTTTTGACAATTTAAATTGGGACTTTATGTTTCAAATGATGGATAAAATTGAAGTTGGGCAACACTTCAACAATATAATTGAGGCGATATATACGGAACAAAGAGCTAAATTGAACGTGAATAAGGAACTGACAGATCACCTCAAAGTACAGAAGGGAACAAGACAAGGTTGCCCTCTTTCTCCTCTACTGTTTATATGGGTGTTGGAAGTGCTATTAAGGAAAATCCAAGAAGATGGAGAAATCAAAGGACTGAATCATAAAGGCTACAAATATAAATATAGAGCATTCGCAGACGATGTGATGTTCATAGTGGAAAACCCAAATGAAAAATTACCGTTGCTATTTCAAAAAATAAAGGACTTTGTTGATTTGGCAGGATTTGTTGTAAACAGAGACAAAACTAAACTGTTATGTAAAAACATGACGAAGAAGAAGCAGGACGAATTGCAAGAATTGGTAAAGTGCGAAGTAGTAAAAAAGACAAAATATTTGGGAATTGAGTTAACTGCGAAAAATATAGACTTATATAAAAATAACTATGAAAAATTGTGGAACAGATTAACCCAAGACTTTAAGAAGTGGGATAGTATGAATTTACCGTTGATGGGCAGAATATCTGTGATAAAAATGAATGTTTTACCGAGACTGATGTTTTTATTTCAAACTACCCCAATATTGAATAAGACGGATGTATTGACCAAATGGCAACAAGAGATCTCGAAATTTGTCTGGGCGGGCAGAAAACCCAGAATTAAAATGAAGATTCTTTGTGATGCGAAAGAAAGAGGAGGCTTGCAACTACCAAACCTGAGGTTATATTATGAAGCAGTTTGTTTAACTTGGATGGAACATTGGGTGAAACTGGACAATAAGAAACTGCTAGCTTTAGAAGGTCATGACTGCAGGTTTGGGTGGCATGCATACTTATGGTATGGCAAAGTAAAAGCGGACAGTTTTTTTAAGCATCACTTAGTGAGACGTGCACTGTTTGTGACATGGACGAGATATAAAAAATATTTTTGCGATGCGAGACCACTTTGGATTGTACCAAAGGAACAGAATGGGTAATGAGAGAGCAGAATGAAATTCAGTATCATTATGTTTGGTTGAAGTATATGCAGATTTATGATATTTTTAAAGAGGATAAGAAAAAATATGGTTTCAGAGAGGATAAAAATGAAATAGAAACTGTTTGGGAAAAGGGAGGGAGGAAAATGGTTTCAAATATGTATAAAATATTGTTGAAATGGTATACTGAAGATGAAACTGTAAAGGAGCAAATGTTAAAATGGGCACTTAACATGAATAAGGAAGTGACAATAGAATCGTGGGAATATTTGTGGAAAAAATTGTTAAAAATTTCAACTTGTACCAATGTAAAAGAGAATTGTTATAAAATGATGTATAGATGGTACATGACTCCAAAGAAAATTGCAAATATGAATCTAAATATGTCTAGTAAATGTTGGAAATGTAAAAAAACATGAAGGCTCGTTTTACCATATGTGGTGGACATGTGAAAAAGCTGTGGACTTTTGGACAAAAGTCCATAGTGAAATACAAAAGATTTTGAAGTGTTCTTTTAAGAAGGCGCCAGAAATTCTGCTCTTAGGACTTAAAATGGGAGAAGTGAACGTAAAAAGAAAGACTATGTTCTGGTACATGATAACAACTGCAAGAATGATTTATGCGCAATATTGGAAACTAGAGAAAGTACCAGAAATAGACGTTTGACTACAAAAAGTTCTGTTCATGGCAGAAATGGATAAAATAACTAAAAAACTAAAGAAGACCAAGAATTTTTTGAAGAATGGAGCAACTTTAAAATGTATTTAGAAAAAAACTGGGATGTGAAACACAATTTACTATGTTTAGAACAATACTAAGTTAACTGATGTTATCTTAAGATCTATTAATTTTATGAGACACAAGGGAGACGCATTGCGGGAAGCCGTTGGGGGAAGGGAGGAAAAATGGGATAATTAACTGGTTGAAAACTATTTTGGAATGTTTGATTATATTCAAGAAAAAAATTTGTGATGTTTGGGTTTTTATAAAGTTTATGTCTCCTCTACCTGGCATAACATTTTATGACACACGTGGCCCTTCCCAACAAGGTCTCATTTATGTCAGGTCCGGCCCTCATAACAATGACTTCGACACCCCTGCATTAGCTTCAGTGGGTGAAAAATGGTATTTAATGTATGAATTAGTTTGGTTCCTGGTTGTTCTGATCAACTACCCTGTCGTTATGGGTCTTGGCAGAATAGCCAAGGATATCAAATTAGAATTACAAGTGCACTGTTCATGTATTGGGTTTGTGTTCAAATATTCTATGTTGAATGTTGAACTACTACTACTACTAAAAAAAATAATCTGATTTAAGAGTGTGTAATGGAATAAACTGAGTTTTGGTTTATAACAACTCTCTCTCTCTCTTTTAAAAGAAAAATGTTATTTATTTTTCAAATGTAAAGTGAACAACAACGTAACAACAACAACGTAACAACAACAAAGCCACATTACAGTTGAGATTAGAATAGACATTGGCAATAACAAAAAATGTGATTGAGCAGAATACAATTACATTCAAACATTAAGCCGGCCTGTGTTACATAAAGTGTAATATATCATAAAATTTGAGTGGTACATTAAAAGAAGAGGGAATATCATTACAGAAGATATATTCTACAAATGGAAACCATTTTGTTCGGAAATCATGATAACCAGAAGAGTTTTGAAAATATGATACCTTATCCGAGATCTTGTCCATAGAATAGAATTCCCAGAATTTAGCATACCATTGCGAAAGGGTTAAGTTATTCTTAGTTTTCAAAGTGTTAGCGATTATTGCCTTTGCTGCTGTCAAAAACATTGAAATAAGTTCTCTCCTTATTTTGAGAATCTTTGAATTTTTCCAAAGGTCAAGCAAATAAACCTTCGGTGATAGAGGTATGGAGTACCCTGTAATGTTTCTAATAGCTTTTGAAACTTTTATCCAAAATTTCTTAACCACAGGGCAATACCACCAGCAGTGGATGAAGGAGGAGGAGGAGGAGGAGATTGGGTTTATACCTTGCCCTTCACTACCCAAGGGAGTCTCAGAGCACCTTACAAACTCCTTTCCCTTCCCCTCCCCACAACAGACACCCTGTGAGGTAGGTGGGGCTGAGAAAGCTCTTCTGAGAACTGCCCTTTCAAGAACAGCTCTTATCAGAACTACAGCTTGACCAAGGTCATCCAGCCAGGTGCAAGTGGAGGAGTGGGGAATCAAACCTGGTTCTCCCAGATTAGAGTGTGCACACTTAACCAGTACACCAAACTGGCCCTCATAAGGACCCATAACCACCACAGGACCTCCAACAAAGTGGTGGGTAGGTTTTTGTAACATGATGTAATTTTGCCGGTGTAAGGTACCACCTAGTAAGTACTCTCTCTTGATGAAATTGGGAAGCCAGTTTCTCTCCCTCCCCAGCCTGAACACTGTGGAAGTGGAAGTGCATGAAAAGGCTCTTGCACCCCTCATTTTCCCCAACACTATCCAAGTCAGGGACTGCACAATTGCTTTTTGAGTCACATTCTGTCCTGCTCTCACTGGCCACTCTTCCAGCTTCAGAGGTTCTGGCAGCTGTTTCTACCTTAGTGAAGCTACAGTTATCGATTGCTTCTGGCCAAGCGACCCATCTCCCCTCTGAGACCGTCAAGTGACTTACAACCGAACTCCATACCTCACGTTTGAGATGGCCGGAAAGATGATTCTTTGATAGCCCTCCCTGTAAATGCACAGTATTACACCTGGGCCACAAAAATGTCAAGCACAAATACTGGATGGGGGATATGTTTCTGGGGAGTAGTGTATATGAAAGAGATCTTGGGGTATGGGTGGACTGTAAACTAAATATGAGCAGTCAGTGCAGGCCCGTAGCCAGGATTTTTTAAATTGAGGGGGCCTTTAAAGAGAGAGAGAGAGAGAGAGAGAGAGAGAGAGAGAGAGAGAGAGAGATTGGATTTATACCCCGCCCTTCACTTGGAGTCTCAGAGCGGCTTACAAACTCCTTTCTCTTCCCCTCCCCACAACAGACACCCTGTGAGGTAGGTGGGGCTGAGAGAGCTCTGACACAAACTGCTCTTTTTCAAGGACAGCTGTGCCAGAGCTTGTGACTGACCCAAGGTCACATCAGCAGGTGCAAGTGGAGGAGTGGGGAATCAAACCCGGTTCTCCCAGATTAGAGTCCGCACACTTAATCACTACACCAAACAGGGGGCACCCCGTACAGACCCCTGTACACACCTCCAAGGGGCCACCTGGGCTGGATGGGAAGTCGTGGGGCCTTGGCAGTAAGTCAGGGGGCTGGGCCCCGAAATGTCCCGCTGTAGCTATGGGCCTGAGTCAGTGTGATGCAGTGGCAAAAAAGGCAAATTCAGTCTTGGGTTATATGAAGAGGGCCATAGCATCGAAATCACAGGAGCTCATAGCCAATGCTCCCTCTAAGCTGTGGAGTCCTGTGAGCAAAAATTCTACTTTCTGAGCTACCAGCATTAAAGTTGTGAGCTGATGATTGGGTTGCTGCATAAATTAGTTTGCTCTAGAGCCATCCTTTCTGAGCTAAGACAGAAATGTATGAGCCAGAGGCTAAAAAAAAAAGTGAGCTAGCTCACACTAACTCATCTTAGAGGAAACACTGGTCGTAGCCCCTCTGTACACTGCCTAGCTCACGCCACGCCTGGAGTACGGTGTGCAGTTCTGGAGGCCTCACTTCAGAAAGGATGTAGACAAAATCGAGAGGGTGCAGAAGAGAGCGACGAGGACGATCAGGGGTCTGGAGACTGAGTCCTACAAGAAAAGGTTAAGGGCCTTGGGAAGGTTTAGTTTGGAGAAGAGGAGATTGAGGGAGGACATGACTGCTCTCTCTAAATATTTGAAAGGTCGTCATTTGGAGGAGGGCAAGGAGCTGTTCCAGTTGACAGCAGAGGAGAGGACCCGAAGCAATGGGTTTAAATTACAGGCAGAAAGAACAAAAGAACATAAGAGATGCCAATGTTGCAGCAGGCCAAAGACCCATCCAGTCCAACACTCTGTCACACAGTGGCCAAAAATACTAGGTGCCATCAGGAGGTCCACCAGTGGGGCCAGGACACTAGAAGCCCTCCCACTGTTGACCCCCCCAAGCACCAAGAAGACAGAGCATCACTTGCCCCAAACCGAGAGTCCCTATCTATACCTTGTGCCACTGATGGACCTCTGCTCCATATGCTTATCTAATTCCCTCTTGAAGCTGTCCATGCTTGTAGCCGCCACCCCCTCCTGTGGCAGTGAATTTCATGTGTTAATCACTCTTTTGGGTGAAGAAGTACTTCCTTTAATCCGTTCTACCCCGACCTCTCAGCAATTTCATCTATACCTTGTGGCTAATAGCCACTGATGGACCTCTGCTCCATATCCTTATACTAATAGCCAAGTTGCCCTGTGAGTGCGGATCGCTAAATCTGCGCTCCGGGGCGACTTGGGGGGCAGGGCAAAGGAAAAGGAAAAAGAGCATCAGCTGGAAGTCAGATGTGGTGGTCTCCCACAAGCGCATCATCCACAGTTTACATGGGTTTAGAAGTGGGCTATGACTTGTAATAATGCTTACAGGCAGGCAGAGTCCAACCCAATACTTGTGGTGAACACCCAAAATCGAAGAGGCAAACTGGCTGGGAGAAGAAAACAAACAAACACACACACAGAGCACAGGCAGACGCTGCCTTACAAAGGCTGTTCCACATCGCATTTGTAATCCTCTCCTTCCTTTCATGCATTAGTCTTGTCTAACAAGGCTGTGTTGCCAAGGAGGAGAGCAGTGCAACCACACCACACTGGCTTGTGTGTTTGTAGCTGCCGTTGGTTTTTAGATTTATGGGAAGGAATCCAATGAATCTTCTTCCAGACTTTCAGCCAGAAACTCACTGAGAAAGGAATAAGGAGAAGTGCCAGTTCCTAACAACAGCATTCAGGTTTAGATGGAAAGTGTTGACAGAATTTGTAATGCACCTAACCGCCGCCGCTGAGCCCGGCAAAGGGGGGGAGGACCGGCCTCTCCACCGCCGCCTCGGAGCCGAACGGGCGGGGGGAGGACCGGCCTTGCCGCCGCCGCTGCCTTCTCGGGACATCAAGCGGGTGGGGATGGAGGAGACGGAGCTCTTCTCCCCCCCCCGCAAGTATCGCGGGTCCCCGTCTTGTGCTTATCTAATTCCCTTTTGAAGCCGTCCATGCTTGTAGCCGCCACCACTTCCTGTGGCAGTGAATTCCATGTGTTAATCACTCTTTGGGTGAAGAAGTACTTCCTTTTATCCGTTCTAACCCGACCGCTCTGCAGTTTCATGGAGTGCCCACGAGTTCTTGTATTGTGAGAAAGGGAGAAAAGTACCTCTTTCAGCTGGATATTAGGAAACACTTTTTCACGGTCAGAGTGGTTCAAAGGTGGAATCAGCCGCCTAGGGAGGTGGTGAGCTCCCCTTCACTGACAGCTTTCAAGGAGAAGCTGCACAAATATTTGTCAGAGATGCTTTAGATTGGTCCTGCATTGGGCAGGGGGGTTGGACTAGATGGCCTGCGTGGCCCCTTCCAACTCTATGATTCTATGATTCTATGAAGCAGCCTCTTCCTCTTCCTCCCTTCAGAGTCTCAGCATATCAGCTCTTGAAGGAACCCTGCTCAGTGTGCCATTGTTATGGATCCTGGCCACGGTCTCCATAGGTTCGCCGGAGTCCCCAAGGAACTGACATGAGAGATCCAGGTTTACTTACAAGGAGAGCTTTCATAATGCATCAGAGATATCAAACCAGATTCGGAGTTCAGCTTCCATCAGCTGGGCCTCGAGACGCACACACCTATGAAGCAGAACTTAGCCAAGCCTCAAGACAAAGCATAACTAGAACTAGAAGAAGAGAAGAAGAAGAGATTGGATTTATACCCCGCCCTTCACTTGGAGTCTCAGAGCGGCTTACAAACTCCTTTCCCTCCCCCTCCCCACAACAGACACCCTGTGAGGTGGGTGGGGCTGAGAGAGCTCTGAGAGAACTGCTCTTTTTCAAGGACAGCTGTGCCAGAGCTTGTGACTGATCCAAGGTCACATCAGCAGGTGCAAGTGGAGGAGTGGGGAATCAAACCTGGTTCTCCCCAATTAGTGTCCGCGCACTTAACCACTACACCAAACTAGGTGTCTTTTACCCAAATGCTGGCTCTAAACTCAAAGGATGATGGATTAAGCTATCCCAAACACTGGGATGAGCCAGGCCATACTGCCCCTGGCTTCCAGTGGGGGAAAGAAACCACCCAGGCCTTGAAGATAAGCACTGCTAGCAAGCATGAGAGTAGGAAAGTTCCCCCGAGACCAGCTCATCCTGTCCTCTCCCAAGAGGCTCAGGGCAACTAGGAAAGATGGAGTCAGGCCTGCGTTGGTACAAATGGTTCTCCATGCAGTTATGCCAGCTGCTTTATTTACAGCAGAGGCTAACTAAATTTTTAACGTGAGTTCTGGCCAGCTATACCAGGGTCGTGTCTGAACCCAGAGTTCCAGTAATTGAAATCACACGGGTGTTTTTCCAAAACAAATAAACTTTTTACTGAAGGATATCAAAGTCACACATACAAAAACATCTGTCTCACAATAGCATACACTCAAGGTTCCTTTAGAATTACAGAAATAGAAATAAAATAGTTTAGCTATTTACTTGGAGGTAGGCAGGAGAATCGGTTCATACTTGCCTGTTTCCAGGAGTCCTGTCTGTTGCAATGAAGAATAAAGGGACAGAAAATAGTGTCTAGAAGTTTTACCTACATCACACTGTTCCAGAACCAGCCGGTCAAGTGTGTATGCGTGCGTGTAAGTGGATCTCTTTGGCTGTGCATCCCAAAGAGATCCGGTAAAGACAAAGAGTTTTAAAGCATGAAAGGGGGGGTAGTAGAATGTGGCCAGCCAAAAGACTTGCAGCATGGTATTTGCGTTGATGGAACAATGTGGCTAGCCCAACCCCTAAAACATGGTCCTTGCGTTTTATAGCTGAAACTCCAGGTGGGTGGCACCTTGCCAAACTACAATCCCACCTACTTACAAGTCCATCCCATAGCTTTTCCCTATTGGTGTATGTGAGAAAGGGGCAGGTATGCTATGGGTTGGGTCAATATTTGAAATACTACACTCTATCTCATGGAATCGCCATTTGGCCAGATGTGAATTCTCAGCTTCAGGACATCCCTTTGGTGTACTGATGAATCTTGGCTTTACCAGGCTGACATGATACCATCAACAGGAAACAGCAATTCAAATGCAGATCAGGTCCCTGTCCTGCATGACATCCAGTCTCTTCAGTAATGGGGGGCTTCTTCTCCTAGTTGTTGTTCTCTGCACACAATGGCTAACATGTGCTCCTTCTTCCCACAATGTCTTGCGCTGAATGTGTGCAAGCTATATTAACATAAAATGCAGGCAAGTGTTCCCTATGTGAAATCTCTCTCACACAGTGGGTGATGCAAACAGCTTTCTTTGCCTCATGGTATACAGATGTGTGCACAGTCCATGTGTAGCAGATATAAAACCATAAATTAGTCCATTTCCCAACAATGCAGTCCCATTAGTTAACCACAGAACTGAAGAGGTGTCAGGTCCCCAGCTAAGTCACTCTCCACACACACTATTGACGGTGAAATGCTTTTTTAGAGATATGCTTGCTGTAGGTTCAAGAACTTTTATTAGGACTGGAGAAAACCATAGGGACTTACAAGTTATAGGCAAAAGCATGAAATTCCACACTCTCACAAATCATACCTACCCCCTAGTGTTTCTATGACAACACAGACAGATATATGGTGCCATATCTAACCTAGGCTAGGCACAATGAGTCTCCAAGGTCGATCTCATGAGAACCAACTCTTGGGGCACAATTTAAGGAATAATTATGGCCAGTGTTCCCTCTAAGCTGAGTTAGTGTGAGCTAGTTCACAGTTTTTTAGCTTCTGGCTCACACATTTTTGTCTTAGCTCAGGAAGGATGGCTCCAGAGCAAACTAATTAATGCAGTAGCTGAATTACTTATGAACAAATTTAATGCCAGTAGCTCACAACGTAGAAATTTTGCTCACAAGACTCCACAGCTTAGAGGGAAAATTGATTATGGCTACTACTCCCATGCATTCATACAACCCCCCCCCCCCCGGAATTCAACATGACAAGCGAAGGGAAGGGAAAACAAAACTTAACGAAACGAAAGTTAGACATGAGCTTGACAATAGGGAGCAGACACCAGCCTGCACTGTTACCCTTGCCAGCTTTGAATTAAGAAGCTGAATATCTGACTTTAGTTTCTGGGGGAAATTCGTCAAATGGTAGGCCTCAGCAAGAAGTAGGGTAATAGCGGAGACCTTGCTACCAATACTTACGAAGATTTTTCTCTTTATGAGAGCTCTTGATAACCAGTCCAAGGGTAACATAGAGAATGCTTTATTAAAGGATATTTAGGAATTATAAAGCGAAGGCGGACTTAAACAGCATGATAAAAAGTAGAGACATCACCCTGCCAACAAAAGTCCACATGGTCAAAGCAATGGTATTCCCAGTAGTCATGTATGGCTGCGAGAGTTGGACTATAAGGAAGGCCGAGCGCCGAAGAATAGATTCTTTTGAACTATGGTGCTGGAGAAGGCTCTTGAGAGTCCCTTGGACTGCAAGAAGATCAAATCAGTCAATCCTGAAAGAAATCAACCCTGACTGTTCCCTGGAAGGCCAGATAATGAAACTGAAGCTCCAATACTTTGGCCACCAAATGAGAAGGGAGCACTCACTGGAGAAGACCCTGATGCTGGGAAAGATTGAAGGTCAAAGAATACGGGGACAGCAAAGGATGAGATGGTTAGACAGTGTCATAGATGCAACGAACATGAAATTGAGCAAACTTCATGGGACGGTGGAAGACAGGAAGGCCTGGCAGGATCTGGTCCATGGGGTCGCGAAAAGTCGGACTCGACTGTGCGACTGAACAACAAAAGGGATCATAACACACAAGCAGCACACATGAAACGTACACACATACAAGATCTTATGGAAATAAAGAGAGGAGTGGGATAATAGTGGAGGTTGAGGCGATAGCTACCTTTCCTGGAGATGTCCATGAAGAAGGAGAGATGACATAATGACCAGCACTTCACTTAGCGGAAGGACCAGTATACTGGGTGTGCGTGTTAATGGGCACCTGAGGTAACACGAACAACATACTGGAGTTGTGCTGGACTAGTTATACCCAAAAACATGTCCAGTGGGCTTGTTAATCCAAGGGATCCCTTGGAACAAAGCATTGGTGAGATTACTCAGGGCTATGATGGGATTACTCATGGTTAAAACAATGTTATGGGGTTTTCTTGGCAAAGATACTGGAGTGGGTAGATTTTGGGTTGTGCTCCTGATTAGTTTTCCAGGGTTTGGAAGACTAATGGATTGCTAAATTAAACTAATCAAAACAAAAACGATATTGCCCGATGGACCACCTGGTCTTGGGGTGTGGGAAAGGGGTAAGAGGCAGGACTTGTCATTATCAAGGAAATGTGTGAGGAAGGATGAGATTAGATCGATGGGATTAACATTTGAGATTTGAAAGAAGTTACTCGGGGGCAAGGCAGGTTCATTGTCCAGAGTAAGCAGAAGTCATGGACGGGAGGTACTCACAGCTGTCCAGGGAAGATCTCATGTGCTTTGTCCAGGGTAATAACATTATTGCCTGCCAGCCCTGGCTTCCATCTTTGGTTTCACTTATGTCAAGTTGCCTGGTACATGGACTCCTGGAGAACCCCTATGGGGACCATTGGTGGTTGAAAGGACCCCTCCTGATAGACAGGGTGTGAGCACACTTACATCATTGAGGTGTTTTTATAGTCCCCTTGATGGGAGAGATAGGGGGAACATCAATCAGATCTGTGAAGGATGGCATCTGTTCCCAGATTTCTTTTCAGAAAATATTTGGAGTAGAAGACAGCACTCACCTTGCAGAGAACAGAAACCCGCAGCCCACCTAGACACATTCAGGCAGAGGGTCATATTCACCTTCAGGTCCAAGGCACCATTTCCCCATCAGGTCCTGCATCATGAGTGTGTCCGTCATGCATGTGAGCAGTTCTCCCCATGGATTCTTGCAAAATCCTCAAATCACATGTCTCCAAAGAATCTTTGCCATGAGGTGTCTTCCAAGTATTCAGAAACTCATATCCCTATCTTATTGAACATCCTATTCTTCATCCGCAATGATGACCAACATTTGTTGATACACGGGATACCAGTACATATTAGTCCATTAGGCAATACATAACCAGCCCCTACAATACAACAAAAGACCACGTCGCATCACTGCTTCCATTCTTTCCCGATAGCACCTTGGAAGAATTCCATAAGGTGAGGCCAATCCAATGAAACATGGTTCATCGTCTTATGAAAACCCAAACATCCTCATTAAGTCCTTAGCGAGGAATTTAATTTCCTGGAGGAAGCCTTTCAGACCATATAAAAGGTCTCGTAGTCCAAGCATCCCAACATCTACTTGAGGTCTTCTCCTACTTCACAAATTCCTTTTGGCAATCAGGGTAAGTCTGTAACTGCTTTCTGTTTTTCTCTTTGATAGCAATTTGTAGACACAATAGGGATGTACAGAACTCTTGACAAACTGTGCCTGTCTTATTAAAAACAGTTTGGCCTTCCACACAGTTCCATTATTTTTCTTTTTGGTCCAAGGAAGTATTCTCAGTTTTAAAGTTGCTAGGAATTGTTGGAGTACCCTGGTTTCTTCTGGAGTATGGGGAAGCATTTCAAAAATGTGCAGTTCAGAAGTTCAGCTCTTGCTCATGGGCCTTTTCCATTGGGGCTCTGGCTATGCACAATGGACTCCCTAAAATGGTGAAGGATGTCCTCTCCTTGGAGATCTTCAGAAGTTACTGCAAGCCTTGCTTGTTAGCCAGGGCATTTAAGGGAGCTTGAATGTCAGGAATCTTCTAAAAGGGAAAAAGAGAAGGAGACATTTTGGATATGTTGTTTTATTCTGGTTTTAACTGGCATTTTTATACAGCTATTATTGTAAGCCACCTTGAATCCTGAGGAGATGTTTTAATGAGTAAATAAATAAATAGTTAAAAATGGATAGCTGTGACCTGGATTACCACATGGCCAGTTCTTTTTTTTTTTTTAGAATTTTATTTATAAAATGTTTTTCAAAACATTTCATACTTCATCATATTAGATTATACAAAGCTTTCGAGTTGACAATTCATATTTTCGTCTTAACACATTATAACAAACACTATGTATCATTATCAATCCATTTGATGATCTAACCATTCATATACCCTAAGCCACCTTTTCCCATGACATGTTTGGTCTTTATTTTGTAATACTAAACTCAAATTATCCATTTGTGCTAATTCAGTAAATTTAACTTTTAGTTCCTCTTTTGTGGGTACTTTGTCTGTCTTCCAATTTCTTGCCATCAAGATACGGGCCGCAGTTACTATATACGCTATCAAGTATTTATCATGTGTTTTATACCCTCTCGGGATTATATTCAATAGGTATAATTCAGGCGAAA
Organism: Gekko japonicus; assembly: GCF_001447785.1. Classification (NCBI taxonomy): domain Eukaryota; kingdom Metazoa; phylum Chordata; class Lepidosauria; order Squamata; family Gekkonidae; genus Gekko; species Gekko japonicus. The sequence goes on along the minus strand of NW_015165273.1, from coordinate 351,423 downwards.
ATTCAATCTCTATATTCAATATTTCAGAAATGATTTTTTGGACCATTTTCCAGAACTTACGTATCTTGCAACAGTTCCACCACTTATGAAAGAACGTCCCCACATTATTTTTACATTTCCAACATCTATTGGATGCTTGAGGATAACATTTTGCAATTTTATCTGGGGCCAAATACTATCTGTGATACATTTTATAGATATTTTCTTTGTATGCAATAGCTCTCATAAACTTGGTGGAATGCCATATAGAGTCCCATTGATCATCTTCTACCTGTTTACCCATATCTTGCATCCATGATATCATGACTGATTTAACATTTTCATCCAGCTCATAGTCTTCTAACAGGAACCTATATAGTTTTTGTATTAATTTGTCACTCACATGGCCAGTTCTTGACTTCTAATCAAATCTCTGAAAACCACAGAAAACCAGATGATATAGTGGAAATTCAAGAATACTCTGTGCTTATCCTAAAAGTAGAGACCCCATAGTTTGAGTGCCTACTTGTTTTTTTTTACTTGTATTTATGCCCAATCAATGGATTCTTTTCATCTAAATAACATCTCTTTCATGACGGAAGGAAGGAAGAATCGTATTTTCTATTACATTGTCAGAAGTCTTAAGTTTGGGATAAATGGAAAGTGACGGCTTGAACAACCCATGTAATAGGGTTGTCAGCAGTGTTCCCTCTCAGCTGAGTTAGTGTGAGCTAGCTCAGAGATATTTAGCCTCCAGCTCACACATCTTTGTCTTAGCAGAGGAAGGATGACTCCAGAGCAAACTAATTTATGCAGTAGCCAAATTGCTCACTCACAACTTTAACGCCAGGAGCTCACAAAGTAGAATTTTTGCTCACAAGACTCCACAGCTTAGAGGGAGCATTGCTTGTCAGGCTAGTGGCTGGCAAGTGGAGGGAGTCTGAGAGGGCAGAGAACCACATCAGCATGATGGTGCAACATCTGGTGAAAACCAGGAAGTGATGTCGCAACAACAATTACTAGAGCAATATGATTACACTTCCAGGATTTCCCCTCAAGTGATGTAACACCATTGTACCAACATTTTAATTGTGTGTGTGTGTGTATGTGTGTGTGTATGTATGTGTGTGCATGTGTGTTTTTCCCCTACCATCTTCCAGCGCAGCAATGGGCAATCGGAGATGGGGACGGGCTATCTCCCACCCTTAGCTGGCAAATGATTACCCCGCTCTGCTGAATAACAGAAAGATACCAGGCAGTACGCTGAAACTTCCAAGAGTGATTAAATGTGGACTTTGCTGCCAGAGGATATAGTGAGGGCCATAGGAGTGAACAGCTTTAAAAGGGGGTTAGATAGATTCGTAGATGGAGGATAAGTCTATCAATGGCTACTAGCCATGGGGTTTGAGGAGAACCTCCACATTCAGAAGCAATAAACCTCTGAATCCCAAAGCCAGGAGACCACATCAGCAGACATCAGCCTTGGCCTCTGTCTCCTGTTCTTGGCCCACCAGAGACACTGGTTGATCATTGTGTGAGACAGGATGCTGAACTAGATAGACTATTTGTCTGATACAGCAGGGCTCTTCTTATGTTCTTATCAGGGCCTTGGCCTCTCTGCCCTGTTGGTGGCCCTCCAGAGGAACTGGTTGGCCACTGGACTCTTGCTCCGGATTGCAAAACTAGATCTAATGGGTGGAAATTACAAGGGAGTCGTTACCGGCTAAATATCAGGAGAAACTTCCTAACTGTAAGGGTGGTTGAGCAGTGGAACAGACTTTCTCAGGAGGTGGTGGATGCTCCTTCACTGAACGTTTTCAAGTGGAGGCTGGATGACCATCTTTTGGGTATGTTGTAGGGCTCTCTTTCAGCTATGCTCCTGCAAACTACAGGGGGTTGGACTAGATGACCTGCAAGGTCCCGTCCAACTCTAACATTCTATGATTCTATAACTGGATGGACCACTGGTCTAATAGAGCAGGGCTCTTTTGATGTTCTTCTCAGGGGATGGCCTTGGCCTCTCTGCCCTGTTGTTGGCCCTCCATGGGAACTGGTTGAGGCCACTGAGTGAGACAGGATGCTGGACTAGATGGACCCTCACTGGTCTGACCCAGCAGGGCTCTTCTGATGTTCTTATGAGGGGAAGGCCTTGGCCTCTCTGCCCTGTTGTGGCCCTCCAGAGGAACTGGTTGGGGCCACTGTGTGAGATGGGATGCTGGACTAGAGGGACCCTCACTGGTCTGATCCAGCAGGGCTCTTCTGATGTTCTTATGAGGGGAAGGCTTCAGCCTCTCTGCCCTGTTGCTGGCCCTCCAGAGGAACTGGTTAAGGCCACTGTGTGAGGCAGGATGCTGGACTAGATGGAGCTGCACTGGTCTGATCCCAGCAGGGTTCCAATTATGTCCTTATGAGGGGAAGGCCTCGGCCTCTCTGCCCTGTTGTTGGCCCTCCAGAGGAACTGGCTGGCCACTGTGCGAGACAGGATGCTGAACAAGAGGGACTATTCGTCTGATCCAACAAAGCTGTTCTTTTCAGTAGAAGTTCCTTCAGATTTCTCTTATTTCCGCTAATATTTTCACCTTTTTCTGGCACTGTCTACTGATGGTTGAATCAGCCCCAGAAAGTTATTTTCCCTTAAAAAAATGTTAGAACTTCACAAGGAATATTGAATGATGTACTGGGAATTTCACCAGCCTCAAGGCAGCTGGCGCCCTCCATCAAATGTTTTGTGACCTGATAGTGTTACAACTTATGCTGAGCTTGTAGTTTTCCTTCCAGTGTCTTAGGCTGCATCCACAGGGCAAATTTAAAATGATCAGAATTTGGCGTGATAATCATGCTACCTGCTCAACTTTCCAAAAGAGAGCCCTAAAAACAGTAGAGCAAATGTTGAGTGTAGCGGCACCTTTTAGACCACCAGAGGTTTATTCAAGGTTTGGGCAGTCATGCACACTTTTCCAAATACTATTGAATGTTGATCTTAAAGGTGCCACTGGACTCAACGTTTGTTCTACGGTTTTAGATCAACATGGCTGCCAACATGAACCTAAAAACTGTAGTTTGGTGCAAATGTTGAAAGTTCTTTCTTCAAGTCTTCCAGGCTCTTCATTGGGAATTACTCTCCCCAGGATATTTCGAATGGGAGCCATGATAGATCAATAATATGGAAATGGATTTTGTTTTTTGTATTGACATAGCCTGGGACCCATTCCTTCTTGCAGAACACCTTAATAACAATATGAACACTACAGAGAGTTCATGTGTTCAACGGTCACTGATCGGTTCTTTCTTCCTCTCTTTCAGGACTCCCAGCTTGACAGACGAAAGGATGTGTTCTCGACGCCAGGACAAAGAGTGCTGCAGCCGTGTCCCTAAGGAGTCCTCATGCGGGGGGAGAAGTTCCTGCTCTGACAAAGAAAGGTCTTCTTGCTGTGGCTCCAGGGATAACGTTGGCTACGTTGTGCATCCTGTGCCTTGTTGGTCACAGCAACCGGCAGTGGTTGCCCCAGCATGCAACGCAAAACAACCTCCCGTGCTCATCCCTGACCAAAAGCAACCTCCCGTATTTATCCCTGACCAACAACAGCCTGCTGTGCTTATCCCACCTCCTGCACTGCCACCATTTCAGCCTCAGATGAAGCAGCAGGTCAAGCAGCCTCCCCAGTGGCCCTCTCAGCTGAAGTAGATGACGGAAGGAAAAGGAAGTGATGTGGGATCCAACCGCCACCCGATTGTCTTCTGCGCTGCCAGCCTTAATCTTCTGGTTCCATATCGTCATCTTCCTGTCATGAAATCGTGACAGCACTCTGCTTTGATTGCTTCAAAGATGCATGTGCTTTTCATCCCCTCTGTGATGTGGCATTAGTACAAAATGTCTCCCACTTACCCCTCAACTGACCATTAAAATATATAGTCCCTTCAAGTGTTCGTGTTCCTTCATGTATCTGCGGTAGTACTGTTACGGGGAGTGGAATTTCTCCCCCTCCCCCCGACGTTCATGTGTTTAGATATTCCCATCGAAGCCTCATATTCTCTTTCAAAAGACAGATTTCTATTTCGTTACGCTTTGGTTTCTTTTGGGGGTTTTCTTCATCTTTGCGCACCCTTTTGTAACTTCATCCCTTGAAGGGTCTTTTTTTTTAATGAGGTTACACGCCATAGGGAAAGTTTGGGGGCAGTTTGGGGAGAGATTGCTTGCCTCTGAGAACCTGCAGAATGAAATTCTGCAGTCTTGTAGAGCCTCACTTCCTGCCAATTTGGCGAAGTGGTTACGTGCGCAGACTCTAATCTGGGAGAACCGGATTTGATTCCCCACGCCTCCACTTGCACCTGGCTGGATGACCTTGGGCAAATCATAGTTCTGGCTTAGCTGTTCTTGAAAAAGAGCAGTTTCTGTCAGAGCTCTCTCAGCACCACCTACCTCACAGGGTGTCTGTTATGGGGAGGGGAAGGAGTTTGTAAGCCGCTCCGAGACTCTTTTGGGTATAAATCCATCTTCTTCTTCTTCTTCTTCTTCTTCTTCTTCTTCTTCTTCTTCTTCTTCTTCTTCTTCTTCTTCTTCTTCTTCTTCTTCTTCCCTATTAGAAACAGGATCAATTTTATGACACAATAAACACACGTAGTTGCCTCGGGCTGCAGGTGGGGTGGCACAAGGCAGCAATGAAGGAATGCAAAGGCAGAAATGGTCTATCATCAACATCAGATCCAGCGATCGTCTTCTTGTTCAATCCATATGCCTTTATACATGCCGGGGTGTATCACAGACTAGCTGGGGCACACAACTACAAAGAGATGCCTTGTTATGGACTCTGGGCCATGGGCTCCATATGTTCGCAGAAGTCCCCAAAGAACTGACGCGAGAGGATCACTTTAACACCACTCCAGAATGATTAAAGCAGATTCAATCAGTGGGGCTCTAGAAGAGCAGACATGTTCTCTGCTGCCACTAGCTGGCCATTAATAGAACTACAAGAAGGGGGACCCGTGATACTCCTGGGAGGGGGGAGGAGAAGGAAGCAGCCGCAGGTGAGCCTTCTCCCCTGCCCCCCGTCCCCGGCACCCACAGCGAGGCCCGCGCACCTCCAAGCCTTCTCCCTCCTCCCCCCCCAGCACCGGCGGCGAGGCCTGAACTCAGCCCACCAAGCTTTCTCCCTCCCCCCTTCCCTAGCGGCAGCGGTGGCTGCGGCAGTGAGGCCTGGCCGGGCCGCCGAACTTTCTCCCCCTCCCCCCCATGGCAGCGAAGGCTGAGCGGCTTACAGCTCCGGCTGGCCAAGCCTTCTCCCGCCCCCTCTCCCTCCCTGGCCGTGGCGGCGAAGACGCTCTTTTGCTTTTGGGGGGATTTAAATATCCCCCACATATTTTTTTCCAAGTTTTCATATTTTTTCTGCACATATAGGGATTGCCCCAAACATGCAGGAAAACCTTCCTGCCACCCAAGTGCCCCCGATGTGCGGATTTAGATATCCACACGGAGGGGGGATGTTGGGAATTAGATATATAGATAGTTGCAGTCAGAATTCATTTTAAAAAACCACAAAGAATCCCCCCTCAATTCAGCCAACATGGCAGTAGTGGGGAATTTTTGGGGGGGGGGATACCACTGGCTAGTAATATTCCCAGCTATCCCATGTTGACATCTGGTGGATCAAAAATTGGCTAATTAATAAGAAACAAAGAGTATAGATGGGCAATTTTCACAGTGGAGGGTGGTAAGCAGTGGGGTACCGCAGGGATCGGTACCGGCTCCGATGCTTTTTAAACTTGTTCATTAATGATTTGGAGTTGGGAGTAAGCAGTGAAGTGGCCAAATTTGTGGATGACACTAAATTGTTCAAGGTGTTGAGAACCAGGGAGGATTGTGAGGCACTCCAAAAGGTACTCCTGATGGCACCTGGTCCTTTTGGCCACTGTGTGACAGTGTTGGACTGGATGGGCCATTGGCCTGATCCAGCATTTGGCTTCTCTTATGTTCTTATGTTCTTTCAATCATCAGTCACAGGACTGATCCTAAAGAAGAAACTGAGGCATTCAGCTAGCCTGCTCCAAGGTTCCTGGCTTAGATCAAAATCATCCGTCTTCCTGAATTGTGCCACAGTCTGCCGATTTTGCTAACTGTTCAACCGTTTTGCTTTATATGCCATGCAATTTCCACGCTCGTTGTCACTTTTTCACAATGTGAGCCCTTTGCGTGCACCTCTGTAAAGGCACCTGTGTGGTGGTCTGAGGTGATGTGTGTTATACTGCCTCCTTTCCTTCCTTATTTTCAGTGCCACCAAAAGCTCTTAGAATTGTTCATTGGACCCAAAAAACCAGGGTGTGGCTTAGTTCTATATGGTAGAACGACAGAATGGTCAGCACGCGGCGGTGACTCCTGAGGTAAAAAAGAATCCTTTACTCTAAAACAAACAGTTGTGCTTGGGGGGGGGTCAACAGTGGGAGGGCTTCTAGTGTCCTGGCCCCACTGGTGGACCTCCTGATGGCTCCTGGTATTTCTGGCCACTGTATGACTCAGAGTGTTGGGCTGGATGGGCCTTTGGCCTGATCCAACATTGGCGTCTCTTATGTTCTTATCTTCTTATGTTTTTGTTTTCCTAAACCTGAACAAAGCTTATATGTAAGTAAAAAAGCCTAACAGTCTCTGTATGGTTAATAAGTGTACTGGTTTCAGATAGATACAGAAGCAAAATGGTTCCTTAAGTAGACCTAGCCACAGAGGCTTTAGTGATGAATGGCTGTGAGAGTTGGACTACAAGGAAAGCCGAGCACCAAATAATAGATTCTTTCGAATTATGGTGCTGGAGAAGAGTCGTGAGAGTCCCCTGGACTGCAAGGAGATCAAATCAGTCATGTGGATGTGGATGTTCCCCTTTAGTCACCGCAGCTAGTAGCCATTGATAGATGTATCCTCCATGGATCTATCAAACCCCCCTTTAAAGATGTTTATTCCCGTGGCCATCACTACATCCTCTGGCAGCGAATTCCACATTTGACTCACTCTCTGTGTAAAGTAGTGTGTTTCTTTTTGTCTGTCCTTAACCTTCTGCCCATCAGCTTAATTGGATGCCCTCAAGTTCTAGTCTTCTGGGAGACGGAGGAGAAGTTCTCTTTGCCAATGCTCTTCACCCCATGCATCATTTTATAAACCTCTTTCATGTCCCCCACCCCCCTTAGTCGTCCTTTTCGAAACTGAAAAGTCCCAGACTCTTCAGCCTTTCCTCACAGGGAAGGTGCTCCAATCCCCTCATCCTCTTGGTTGCCCTCTGTAGTTTTCCCCCAGCTCTGCAATGAAAACACAAAAATAAAACACAGGCTGTAGTTACATGGCAGAACACCACACTCATGCTCTTGCGGGAGTGTGGGAATGAATATCTGCGTGGCAAACCCGGAATTCACAACTACTGTCGGGAGATTGGCAACTGTGTGCAAGGAGCAGGTAAACATCTGCTGACTTAAACTTGGCAGAAGAGTCGGGGAGAGATAAGACTGAGGCTGTCTTCACAACACATTCCTGATGTCTGTGCTCATAATGGGGTGACTTGTAACTTCCATGTATATGGGAGGGGAGGAGGGAGAAAGGGAGGGGGGAAGAAAAAGGGAAGAGATTTTTAATAAAAAGGCTGGAGTGAGAACACTTCACACAGATTTCTGCAGAGCTGTTTGTGTGTGTCGTTCTTTGAACTCGTCAACTTTCACAGGAGCTCACGTTCCCTAGCCAGATGCTAGGTACATTTCAGGACAAGGTCTTAAACTGTGTAGCTTCTTTACTGAACACTCAAGGTGTGGAACAAAACAAACAGATATGGTTATTCTTCTTGCTTTGCATACATTCCAGCTTTACAACTCCCTCTTCCCTCCAGGGCTCAGTCTTGCCAACCAACAAAAACAAGGCAGGTGAGATAGCACCTGTGGGAAACTGCAGGGATTTTACAGGGTTCCTTGACTGAGTTTGGGTTGCCAGGTCAGCCCCCAGTCAGCGGCAGGGGTAAGGTTTCCAGATCTAGGTTGGGAAACTCCTAGAGATTTGGGGATGGAGCCTGAAGTGAAGAGGGATCTCAGTGGGGTACAATGTCAGAGAGTCCACCCTCCAAGACATCCATTTGCTCGAGGGGAATGGATCTCTGTATTCTGAAGATGAGCTATGATGCCAGGGGATCCCGAGGTCCCACCTGGAGGCTGGCATCCTTAAGTTTGTATCATAGAATCATAGAGTTGAAAGGGGCCATACAGACCATCTACTTCAACTCCCTGCCCAATGCAGTACCAGCCTAGAGCATCTCTGACAAATATTTGTCCAGCCTCTTCTTGAAAGCTGTCAGTGAAGGGGAACTCACCACCTCCCTAGGCGGCTGATTCCATGTTTGAACCACTCTGACTGAAAAAGTTTTTCCTAATATCCAGCCGATACCTTTCTGCATGTAATTTAAACCCATTGCTTTGGGTCCTCTCCTCTGCTGCCCACTGGAACGGCTCCTTGCCCTCCTCCAAATTACAACCTTTCAAATATTTAAAGAGAGTAATCGTGTCCCCCTTCAATCTCCTCTTCTCCAAACTAAACATTCCCAAAGCCCTTAGCCTTTCCTCGTAGGGCTCAGTCTCCAGACCCCTGATCATCCTCATCGCTCTCTTCTGCACCCTCTCGTTTTTGCCCACATCCTTTTTGAAGTGAGGCCTCCAGAACTGCGCACAGTACTCCAGGTGCGGCCTGACCAAGGCAGTATACAGAGGGGCTGTGACCTCCTATGATTTCAATGCTATGGCCCTTTTAATACAACCCAAGGCTGAATTTGCCTTTTTTGCCACCGCATCACACTGACTGCTCATATTTAGTTTAGAGTCCACCCTTACCCCAAGATCTCTTTCACATACACTACTCCCCAGAAACGCCCTAGAAACATAGTGGTTGAGCAGTGGAATGGTCTGCCTCGGGAGATGGTGGATGCACCTTCGCTGGACGTTTTCAAACGGAGGCTGGACAACAATCTTCCGGGTATGTTATAGGTATGTAGGGCTATCTTTTGGCTGTGCTCCTGCAGAGTGCAGGGGGTTGGACTAGATGACCTGCAAGGTCCCTTCCAACTCTAACATTCTATGATTCTATGATATCCCCCATCCAATATTTGCGCTTGACATTTTTGTGGCCCAGATGTAATACTCTGCACATATTTTTGTTGAATTGCATCCTGTTTGCAACCTAGGCTTGCCAAGTCCCTCCGGGGGGGCGGGGAAACCCCCACCACAGAGGCCCGTTCCCGCTGCCGGCGGATCGGGCCCCGGGGGTAACCCCACCCTGACGTGCACATCACCCTGACGCAACCACACTGGGCACGCTGGGGGTGGGGCCATGGTCATCCGAGGGAAAACTCTATGGCGTCCCCCGGTGCGGCGAAATTTGAACTTGGCAACCCTATTCCAACTGCCCACTTTGTTTCTTAACTTTGTTACCATACGTTGGAAGCTAGGCCTAGTTTGCAAGGGAAATTTTGGGAGCAAAGTCGAGACAAAACCTTCAGGGAGAAGGAACCAAGCTGAACAGTCAGGTGTCTCTCCTTCTGAGCAGGAGATAGGACTGCCTGGCCATAGCCCTAGGGTTGCCAGATCCTACCTTCTATCCAGCAGGGGGCTCCCGCAACCTTTCTGGGATCTTCTGCCACACACACAGTGTGATGATGTCATCTGGAAGTGACGTCATCACATCAAGGAATGTCAGGGGCTGTTGCTATAGTTTTGGGGCAAAGCTCTATGGATTTTTCACCTTCAAAACCACAGTTGGCTCAAACACTAAAGGGTCACCCCCCAACATGATGACATCACTTCTGGGGAACATCATCACAATTGGGACATCACCCAGTGACATCCGTTTTTGGGGGTGGGGCTTCCCCCACTGGCTAGCTGGCTGGCAGTGGATCCAAACCCCCAGAAGTGGGCGGAACCCCACTGGGAACTGGGGGCTAGCAACTCTACATAGCCAGTAGCCCCCCCCCGAAGCCTGGAGCCCTGGTGTTATTAATACTTTTTTAATGTCATTTCAACAAATGCACCAATAATACAATAATAGTGGGACAAAATTAAACAACCAACTTCTACTACATAACATTGACTTTTGTAGTTCTGATAAGAGCTGTCCTTGAAAAAGAGCAGTTTCTGTCAGAGCTCTCTCAGCCCCACCTACCTCACAGGGTGTCTGTTGTGGAGAGGGGAAGGGAAAGGAGTTTGTAAGCCGCTCTGAGACTCCTTTGGGTAGTGAAGGGCGGGGTATAAATCCCATCCCCTCCTCCTCCTCCTCCTCCTCCACCTCCTCCTCCTCTTCTTCTTGAAAAAGAGCAGTTTCTGTCAGAGCTCTCTCAGCCCCACCTACCTCACAGGGTGTCTGTTGTGGAGAGGGGAAGGGAAAGGAGTTTGTAAGCCGCTCTGAGACTCCTTTGGGTAGTGAAGGGCGGGGTATAAATCCCATCCCCTCCTCCTCCTCCTCCTCCTCCACCTCCTCCTCCTCTTCTTCTTGAAAAAGAGCAGTTTCTGTCAGAGCTCTCTCAGCCCCACCTACCTCACAGGGTGTCTGTTGTGGAGAGGGGAAGGGAAAGGAGTTTGTAAGCCGCTCTGAGACTCCTTTGGGTAGTGAAGGGGCGGGGATAAACCCAATCTCTTGTCTTCTTTTTCTAATGACACTGGTATGGCCACAGTGTGCTATCTCCTATCTAACATAGTCTACCGCCATCTACATGTAACAGCACTTTACTTACAAATTTGATTGTTTGTCTGAATTTTAGGTTATTGCTCTGTTGATGTTTTATTGTATTTATGCTGCGGTGGCTCAAGTGGTTAAGATGCTGAACTGCAGACTGTGGAAGATTGGTAGTTCAGCAGTTCAAGACCCGGGTTGCTGCATGATGGAGTGAGCTCCGATCTCTAGTTCCAGCTCCTGCCAACCTAGCAGTTCGGAAGCAAGAAATTGCAAGTAGATAAATAGGTACCACTTCAGTGGGAAGGTAACAGTGTTCCGTGCACCTTGGTGTTTAGTAATGCCGGCCACATGGCCACAGAAATGTCTTCGGACAGCGCTGTCTCTTCGGCTTGGAAACGGAGATGAGCACCACAACCCTAGAGTCGGACTCGACTGGCTTTCGAGCAAGGGAACCTTTACCTTTAAGCTGCCCTGAGCCTTCCCATGCAGGGAGGACGGGATATAAATTGGAAATATAAGTAAATAAATAATTAAATGAACAGACCACATACCTTCCATGCATTGCCACCTGAATGGAGTCTTAAGTTCAAATGGTAGAAGGGAATGGCTAGTGGCCTCTACAGGACTCACCGGATCAGGGGATTCATAGGTTTAAATCCCTCTGTAGCCATAAGTAATACTGGCATTAGGAGAATGGTCCTTTCCACATTTGCCTGCCACTCCGGATTTTCTCAGTGTTCAAACTGAGGCAATTCAAGTCCAGGGCAAAACAGCATGCAAATAACCCGGGGCAACAGCAGGCTGAAACTGGGCTGACCACTGAAGGGAGTTAATGTAATGCAGAATGGGGGGAGGGGGACCCAGAATAAGAAGAAGGTTGAACTCATTTTTTAAAAAATTGCATTTATACCCCGCCCTCCCCGCGAACGGGCTCAGAGCGGCTCACATAGGGCACTAAGTGCATTCAGTATACAAAATTTCATAATGCAAATACAAAATTAAAACAGATTAAAATCAATTCTACGGATGCACATATAGACTCCTAACATCTTGCGTAGCAGGGGGGAAGACTGGGGTGATGGAAAAATGTAGCCCAATCCCCCCAGTGGTCTCTGTCTAAAAAAGAGTGGTGGTGTAAGTGGCCATGATATAAGTGGCTGTGGCGGCTCCTACTCATAAGCTTGGCGGAAGAGCTCCGTCTTGCAGGCCCTGTGGAACTGCACAAGGTCCCACATGGCCCTGATCTCTTCTGGGAGCTCATTCCACCAGGTAGGAGCCGCCACTGAGAAAGACCTGGCCCTTGTTGCCACAAGCTTAGCCTCCTTAGGGCCTGGGGTCACCAACCGGTGTTGTGACCCTGACCAAAGTGCTCTTTGGGAAATATATGGGGAAATGCGGTCCCTCAGGTGCAGAATGGGGGGGGGGGGGGGACTGGATTAAAAAGAAGGTTGAATTCAGTTGTAGAGCAGAATTGCTTGGATGACACCCTGGTGAACATGGATTAAAAGGAGAGTGCAGAAAGAGTTAATGTCACCATGAACTCTTTGATGGAAGGAAGAGTGGGATAGTCATGAAAAGGTGGAGTTTCTACTGGAGAAAATAAGCAATTTTGAAACAGGAGGTGAGCACGCTCATCTGCTGATACACAGGAGGTACAGCTCGGTGACACATTGTGCATCTGCTAGACACATGATGGAGACACTGTTTTGGTAGCATTTACTTCTGTCCTTAAGACATATTATTCAAATAGCTTTTTTCTTGGCATAATTCCCACCCGTGGAGCACAAGGTACCCAAGCTGTTTTGTTTTCAGGTTCCAGCCCTGTTTTTGGGTTCTATGTACGTCCACCTCCTGCTATTAAAATTCCGAAAGATGAGAACGAATGACACACAACATTAGATTCCGGTCAGAGGAGATGACTCAAAATAAACCCTGAATCTGGTGAAATAATTAGGGACAGCATTGTTTTCTGATTTCTTATCAGGGAAGAGGGCTTGGCGGTATTGTATATAAAGGTCTCCCACCACATTATTCCTTATTCCATTGACTTCATTCCAACCGTTCGGGTTCTCGTTGGTGTTCGCGGTAAGTCTCGTTTCAAATTCGGCTGAACTCAGTCCTCAGTACCAAAGGACCGGTTCTACTTTCAATTATTTTCCTTTTTGTAGTGACTGAAGAATGAAAATGTAGTTGCAAGCAGTGTCCCCTCTAAGCTGAGTTAGTGTGAGCTAGCGCACAGTTTTTTTAGTCTCCAGCTCACACATTTTTGTCTTCGCTCAGGAAGGATGGGCTCCAGAGCAAACTAATATATGCAGTAGCCAAATCACCTGCTCGCAACTTTAATGCTGCTAGCTCACAAGGGAGAATGTTTGCTCACAGGAGTCCACAGCTTAGAGGGAACATTGGTCGCAAGTAACTTCTCAGATTCCTTGCAAATTGAGGAGCTCAAGTGGTTAAGACGCTGAACTGCAGGCTGTGGAAGGTCAGTAGTTCAGCAGTTCGAGACCCGGGTGCCGCCCTGAGAGTCCTTCGTCTTCTTCCTTTGAACCTGTGGGCACCTTGGGAATTTTGAGAGGGCGGTGAGCAGCAGCCCAAAATGGCTGCCAGAGGAGATGGAGCCAAAGTCAAAATGGCTGCCACAGGAGGCAGGGCCAAATGGAATATTTCTCTCCTCACATCTCCCAGGAAGAAGGGAAACCTAAAGGGGGAATGGAGCCATGCACTCACTAGGAAAAGCTCAGGTGTTTACCAGCTCTCCTCATCTTCCTGTGGGGAAAAAACCCTTTCATTTAAATGAGGGCATCCAATAACAAGCCCTGCCTTACAGTGGCCATTCTCACTTTCTGTAAAGCTCAGTGGATGCCAAGGGAAGTACTGGGGGGTGTCATGGTTCAAAGGGTTCAAAAAATATAAGGGTTCAAAAAAGATGTGGACAAAATCGAGAGGGTGCAAAAGAGAGCGACGAGGATGATCAGGGGCCTGGAGACTGAGCCCTACGAGGAAAGGCTAAGGGCCTTGGGAAGGTTTAGTTTGGAGAAGAGGAGATTGAGGGGGGGCATGATTGCTCTCTTTAAATATCCGAAAGGCTGTCATTTGGAGGAGGGCAAATAGCTGTTCCAGTTGGCAGCAGAGGATAGGACCCAAAGCAACGGGTTTAAATTACAAGCAGAAAAGTATCACCTGGATATTAGGAAACACTTTTTCACAGCCAGAGTTCTTCAAAGGTGGAACCAGCTGCCTAGGGAGGTGGTGAGCTCCCCTTCACTGACAGCTTTCAAGAAGAGGCTGAATATTTGTCAGAGATGCTTTAGGCTGGTCCTGCATTGGGCAGGGGGTTGGACGAGATGGTCGGTATGGCCCCTTCAAACCCTAGGATTCTAGGATCCTATGTATTGCAGTATACAGTGAGGTAGAATGGCAAGACGTTCAGTGGTTCTCCAGCACGTATATCGGTGTGGAAAGAGTCCCCTAAGCTTGTGTACGGAGTACCTGGATTTTTCCCCCAGTAAAAACAAGTGAGATGTTAGGGTTTTCCTTCCTTCATCGAGGGCTTCTCCCTTCCTTTCAGGGCTCCCTTGAACTTGAGGAAAACCATGTGCTCTCGTCACGAAAGCGGCTGCTGTGGATCTTTGTGTTGCGACGCCAGCTGCTGCAGCTGTGGCTGTAGCTGCTGTGAATCTTGCTGCTGCAAGCCCAGAGTTAAGAGCTGCAAGCAGGCGAATCAGCAATCTTCGACTGCGACGCCCTGCTGCCCTCTGCGTCCCCCTCCTTGCAAGCAGCAGCATCAGCAGAAGCAGCAAGTGAAACAGCCGTGCAAGTGTCCACCTCCACAGCAGAAGTGACAGTGCAAATAAAGGAATCTGTTACCTCCAGGGATATCTGACGAGGCGAGCTTCGACTCTCGAATGTTCGTACCCCGAAAATCTCGTCGTTCTTCATGATGCTTCTGGACTTTCATCTAACTCTCTGGGAATGTTTCTCAGAAGGCCAGTTCTGCTCGGTTTCCTGTACCTCCCTGACTCTATGTCCCATTGCTTTGAAATATATCTAGAGGTCTCCTCCAATCATGGCTTCATCTGTGATGGCTTCTTGTTCTCTGCTGCATGATAATCTCCTTTTGACTGCATCGTTTGATTCGCCTGATGTACTCGCTATTATCTGCAGGTTATTAAAGCGAAGGGATATACAAGGGAAGCCTGTGACATCCGTAGAGTTATTTCTTGTTTCGCTCATAGCGGGGTAAGGATGCCAACTCTGGATTGAGAAAGTCCCGGAGATTTGGGGAGGGGGGGAGTGAAACTTTAGTGTGGAGTTTGGGGAGGGGAGGGAATAATTCCACAGAGCCCACCTTCCAAAGCTGCCATGTCCTCCATGGGAACTGATCTTCACTTGTAATGCTAAGAAATTCCCAGGCCCTACCCTATAACCAGGGAGCTCCAGAACAGAGATGATATTTTGCCTCAAATTTTGAAGCCACAGAGATTGTACTCTTTGGGGAGGGAGGTCTCATTTTAGTACTGATTTAGTATAGATTTAGTATAGTACTAGGAATAAGGCTCATCGTGGAAATAAATACAGTGAGCTGCAGAAAGAGGCTCTGGGCAGACGCCCCGGCCTTGGGGACTCAGTGTCAATTTGCTTTGGTGACCTCAGCAGGGTATAATGACACAGAGCTTCCAATTTTCTCCAGTGGAACTGATCTCTGTCATCTGAAGATGTAATCCTGAGTGATCTCCAGCCCTCCCCTGGAGGTTGTGTCAAAAACAAGACAGACTTCAGTGTGAACACAATAGGAGAAACAAAATAAGCTCACAGAAGAAAACCACTGTCCTATGACTTTAACACACTTGGTTGTTGTTATAATGTTTATAATGCAATGTTTTTATATTACTCAACAATCATCCTTATGTAAAGTACATGCCATAAACATAGACAAAGCTAGTAGATAATGGTGCGAGTACAATACATAAACTTGATGCAAATGTTCTTGACACTGTTTAAGCTATGTTCCTGGAATGTGTTCTCATCAAGGTGTCTTGATCGAGCTATGAAGTGGGAAAGTAGACTTAAAAAGTCTTTGTTTTTCAAGCTCCTGAATAGCATTCATCACTCCTTCCTTTAGAAACGTGTGGATCCTAGAAATACAAGAGATAAAGAGAGCACGCTTTCCTAGAATTAACAAGCAGTATCGGATATCTTTATCAACCCTATCTCTCTGTTGGTGTTCATCACCAATCTCTTGATGGAGCTGTTTTAAAAACAAAACAAAACGTGTCTTATGTCATTATAGAAACAATTGACCGTCATTTCCCCGAGAAGAAAAGAACAAACACTCACTGTTGCAGGAATGACAATAATGTCGATCAACACAACATCTCTCTAATGTCTTCCCAAAGCTCTTAGCGACATACTGTCTTACTGATTCTTAAGTAGGAATGTAGACATGAGATTTTAAAGGTACGGTTGCCTTGCTAACTATATGTTAATTCTTAAAGAAACACATGGTTTTTTTTTTAATCTTGAAATACAGAAATCAGCATACAGTTTAAAAAAACCTGATACTAATAATGTATATCAAATACATATCAAATATATCATGGTAGTATAACAGACTCACAGATGCCACTGGCAACAATGGTTCCCCAGGAGGAAATGGCTGGTTTGGAGAGTGAAGGCATTCCACCTGTCTGAGGTCCCACACCACCTCAAACTTGATCCTCTCCAGACTCCACCCCTCAAATCTCCAGAAATTTCCCAACCTGGAGGTGGCAACCTTGTCTCCTTCCCAGCTAACCATCAATGTACCATTATCTACCCCTCTGACTTCAGGTTTCCATCTCCTCCCCCCTACCTGAAGCCTCTACCTAGGAAAAGTACACACATCCACAGTGGTGACCAAAGCAGCTCACATCATTCTCCTCTCTTCCTTTTGATCTGCACAACAACCCTGTGAGGTAGGTTAGGCTGAAAGTCTGTGAGTGGGCTGAAATCACCCACTCAGCTTCTACAGCAAGAACCTGGACTTGGCAGACCCTGCTCTGAAGTGTTAACTGTTTCATCACATTGGCTGTCACAGGGGGGCCACTTTAGCAAAGTATAAGGACACAGAGTCAACTATTTTCTCCATGGGTACTGATCTCTGCCAGCTGGAGAGCAGTTGTAATTGTGATTGAGCCCTCACCTGGAGATTGGCAACAATGGTTCCCCAGGAGGAAAAGTACAGTCTTTCTCGGCAGTGGGGACCAAAGCAGCTCATTTGCCTCTCCCCCTTTTGATTTGCACCACAACCCTGTGATGTAAATTAGGCTGAAAGTCTGTGACTGATCCAAAATCACCCACTCAGCTTCCACAGCAAGAACCTAGGTCTCCCCCTGGAGAAAATAACTGCTTTGGAGGGTGGACTCTATGGCATTCTGTTCAACTGAGGCCCCTCCCCTCCCCAACCTCTGGCTTTTGTAGACTCCATCACAAAATTTCCAGGAATTTCCCAACCTGGAGCAGGCAATCCTAGTCAGGACTGGCCCTACTGGTTTCCCCACAAAGGCCAAAGTAGGCCTGGAAAGGGCCTCCTGCACCTGCATTTTTACTGACAGAACCAAGCTTGGTTGCCAGCAACAGCCACAGAGGGAAAAGTGAGGCACACAGCAGTTTTGGCAGTTTATTCAGACAGGCAATGGCCAAGTCAGCAGTGGGCGGGGAAGAGGAGTGGACCCAGCACCCATTCAATGGCACATGAGTTCTCTTGAGTGGTGGTTGATAGGCTGATGGTTGATGGAGCACACAGCACAGCCAATGGGAGAGCTGGAAAGTGCCAATATATATATATAGGATGACATTTAACAATCTCTTCATTACAGCCCTTCTTGCCCTGCTACTGTTCACATGCATAAAGACAAACCATTTAAAATGCACCTGTATCAGGTTTCTGAATCGATTCGATGCCCATGAAGCAAGATTGGTTTACAATTGCACTGCAGCATGTGTCTGCTTCTGCTCTTAGTGTGCTAGGCGCTGTACATAACATAGGTATGGGATAGACTGATAAAGGACTATCTCCCAGGCACCTGAATTTCACCTGGTGTAGCAGAGAGAGCAGGGTGACACATTTTAGGAGCGCAAGAAATTTTTCTACTAATGAAAGCAATTAGGATAAATCTGGGTATTACACAAAATTGGAGAAGAAGAAGAAGAAGAAGAAGAAGAAGAAGAAGAAGAAGAAGAGATTGGATTTATACCCCGCCCTTCACTACCCAAAGGTGTCTCAGAGCGGCTTACAAACTCCTTTCCCCCTCCCCTCCCCACAACACACACCCTGTGAGGTAGGCAGGGCTCAGAGAGCTCTTGACAGAAACTGCTCTTTTTCAAGAACAGCTCTTATTAACAGAAGCATTGTGTCCACATCACGGGAGGCGGTAGTTCCACTCTATTCTGCTATGGTCAGGGCTCACCTGGAGTACTGTGTCCAGTTTTGGGCACCACATTTTAGGAAGGATGTTGACAAGCTCGAGCATGTCCAGAAGAGGGCAGCCAAGAGGGTGAGAGGGTAGGGCTGCCAAATCGGGCCGGGGGGCAGGGAAACCCTCGCTTTGGAGGCCCGATTTCCATGCATGTCACTAGGAAATGACGGGGGCACGCCGGGCATGCTGGGGGCGGGGCCACAGCCATACAAAGGAAAACTCTATAGTTTCCCTTGTATAGCCGTGGCCCTGCCCCCAGCAAGCCCAGTGTGCCTACATCACTTCCGGGTGACGTGCACATAATGCGTGTGCGCGCTTTGTGCACGCGCACTCACCCGATGCCGGCCGGTAGCCCCCGCTCCCGGTGAAGAATTATTTGGCAACCCTATGAGAGGGTTGGAATCCAAGTCTTATGAAGAAAGGCTGAAAGAGTTGGGTATGTTTAGCCTGGGAAAGAGAAGGCTTAGAGGGGACATGATTGCAGTCTTCAAGTATTTGAAGGGCTGTCATGTAAACTTTAAACCCCTTCTCACTAGAGTTGGGCCACAGAAGGAGGAAAGGGGGAAGGAAAGAGAGAGAGTAGAGAGAAGGAAAGAAGGAAGGAAAGAGGGAAAGAAAGAGAAGGAAAGAAGGAAGGAAAGAGGGGATAAAAAGAAAGAAGGAAACAGGGAAAGAAAGATAAGAAAAGAAGGAGGTAAAGAGAGAGAAGGGAAGAAGGAGGTAAAGAGGAAAAGGAGGAAAAAAGAGGAGAGAAGAAGGCAGGAAACAAAGAAAGAGAGAAGGGAAGAAGGAAGGAAAGAGGAAAAGGAGAGAAGGAAAGGAGGGAATGAAAGAAAGAGAGAAGGAAAGGAGGAAAAGAGAAGAAGGAAGGAAGAGAAGGGTCTCCAACCACCCCCCATCAAGCCCCTGCCACTCTCACCCCCGCAGATCCCTTACTCACTGCTTCGGCAGGGGTTGGGGAAGCCGGCGGTGGGGCTCTCTGGGCCTCCCCCGAGCCACAGCGCTTCTGCGCGGGCCCAGGGAACCCAAGGGTGGGGCTCTCCAGGCCTGGACCAGGGGAGCCGAGGGGGGGGGCTCGCCGGCCCCCCCCCGAGCCGCAGCACTTCTGCACGGGCCCGGGGGACCTGAGGCAGGGCTCTCCAATCCTCCGCCGAGCCACAGCACTTTTGCGCGGGCCCAGGGGACCCGTCGGCAGGGCTCTCTGGTCCTCCCGTGGCCGCAGTGCTTTCGGTGCAGGGAGATGGGGGCGGGGCTTGCCACCACGTAGGCTGCCAGAGCAGTGCTCCAGCGCGCTCCGGCCCCAAAAGACCCCTGCTCTTATCTTATTATACATGTAATGACAGTGCAAGGATATTATATGCCAAATACTGGAAGAAAAATGAGGTACCTTCAAAAGAAGAAATTATGAATAAAATACTTGAAATGGCAATAATGGACAAACTAACTTTAATTCTGAAAGGACAAAACAAAGAAAACTTTGAGAATATATGGTTAAGATGTTACAAATGGATGGAAGAAACCAACAAATAAATTACGTGATCATACAACTGAAATACAAGGAAATATGGATTGTAACTCTTTTCTTTAATTATAAACAATGATATATTTTAAAATACAAGGTGGGGAAAAATTGAAAAATACCGTTTGGTAATGTATGAGGTAACTGAACAGACAAATTAATGTTGTAAATGGACCCCCCCCTTTTGTTGTTTATATGATTGTTTGTCTATTGTGTGTTTGTCTTATATAAAAAATAAAATTGTATTTTTTTTAAAAAATAGCTCTTCTTACTTGCTCACAAATTCTACCTAGGACAATATCCTCATAAGAAGCTGCTAAACAACATTCTTGAAACTCAGGCCCAAACAACAATAGTTGGAATTGCTGGTGGCAGATAAAGAGGTATTGAAAGATTGTGAGGACCAATACAAGCAGGGCTATGTTCAGAAAGTGCTTGCTGTACAACCTGTAGTTGCTTGTAATAGCCCTAAGGGCTGGGCAGTTACCGAGTGTCGGTTCCCGCCCTAGCAACTTCCAGCACCCACTTTAATCGTCGGTAACAAAGGTTAGACTCTTCCCTTGCATTCCTGGAGAGTAAGAGTGAAACCAAATTGAATCAGGGACCTTGGCCGTTGACTCTCAATCATGTCTTCCTACGGATTTCTGGTGGGAATGTGGAAATATCGGTAATGGTAATCACGATTATATCACATGTTCCAGAGTTCAAAGGACATGTCCTAATTGTGGTCATGACTGGAGTTATTTTGGTCCATCCCTTTATTTTCTGCCTGGGATTTTAATCTGTGCCACGTGATTTGTTCATTCTTTGTTTGAGGGATTTACAGTCTGCTTTTCAACCAGCTCCTCGGGTGCCTTTAAAATCCCCTCCTCTCAATAATGTGGCTATAGAAGCTGAAATAAATAAATAAATAAATAAATAAATAAATAAATAAATAAAATGCATTTCAATGTTTAATTAAAGTCCGTTCCTCAGCTGCTCTTCCATTGGGCTTTTTTTGCCCTTCCTAAGTGAAAGAAGCTTCTTTTGGGGCCTGGAAGAATATGGGCAAGCTGGGATTTGTCAACGGGTAAATGGGATATTATTAATTTTTAATTGCTATTTATTATTATTAATTATTTATTAAATTTATGAATCGTCCCATCTCTACTATCGCAGGGCTCTGGGCAATGTAAAAGGTAAAGGCAAAGGGCTCCCTTGCTCGAAAGCCAGTCGAATCCAACTCTAGGGGTGCGGTGCTCATCTCTGTTTCCAAGCCAAAGAGTCAGCACTGTCTGAAGATGTTTCCGTGGTCATGTGGCTGGAATGACTAAATGCTGAGGCACACGGAACGCTGTTACCTTCCCACCGAAGCAGTACCTATTTATCTACTTGCAATCTCTCGCTTTTGAACTGCTGGGTTGGCAGGAGCTGGAACCGGAGTTGGGAGCTCACTCCATCATGCGGCACTCGGGTCTCAAACTGCTGAACTACCGACCTTCCTGCCTGCAGTTCAGCCTCTTAACCACTTGAGCCACCAGTAATCAAATAAAACAATCAAACATACTAAATTACATAGATGGGGAATAGTGATCCTCAGGGGTCCTTTCGTAGAAAAAGAGGTGCAGGCGCTCATTAGCTTAACTCATTACTTATTTGCATATGCCACACCCCCTGGTATCAACGGAAGTGTGTCAGAAGGCAACACCCCCCGCTCAGGCTCCCCTGGACTGTTTTGGATTGCTAGCTATGGGGGGGGGGGTGAACGTGCAGATCTGTCCTCGCAGAGGAGGGAGAGCTTGTACCTGAATAAAACTTGGTCTTAAAGCTGCCACTGGACTGTTTTGGATTGCTAGCTATGGGGGGGATGTGCAGATCTGCCCTCACAGAGGAGGGAGAGCTTGTACCTGAAGGCGGGCGGGGGGGGGGCTCTGCAACTTACTTGGCTGCTTCTTGCTCCTTGTGGCCCGACTGAGTGCTGCTGGGAGCAGGGGGTGGGGCTTGTTGCATGTGCCCACCCCCTGGGCTCCTTACTGGATCTCCGCTCAGGGCCGGCTTGCTCACTAGGCGAACTAGGTGCTTGCCTAGCCTGGGCCAGCCCTTAGGGGTGCCAAACTGCACCCGCCCCCCCACCAAAAGCCCCCCCACCAAAGGCCCTGCATCTAGTAGTCCCGACCAGGTGGCCACCCCGCAACATCTTTCAGTGCACCCAGAAGTGCAGCCGGAGGAGCAGGAGCCGAGGAGGGGCAGGAGAGTCCAGCAGCCAGGACAGGTGGGGACGGGACGCCAGCTGGGGCAGGGGATGGACCAACGTAGAGCTTCCAGCCTGTGACAAACCCACCCCCTGCCTAAAGGGGACACTCCCAGGGGAAGCCAACACCCCCCACCCATTTGGGAAAAGGCGCCGGAATTGCTTGGCTGGGTGTGCAGGCGAGACGGCAGCCAGGACCTGCAAGGCGAAGGGGCAGGTTGGACTCGTGGCATGTACGCTGCTCCAGTGCACACAGCCTGGTATGCATGTTTCCTCGAGAATAAGAAGCACCAAGATCAGTGAGACCCCTAAGCTCGCACGGGTTTGGAGCCGCAGTCTTTCCAGAAAGAAGAAGCGAGTTGAGCATTATCAAAAAAGTGACGTCGGAATGCAGCGATAAATTTATTGCACACCAGGACATTCTCTTCCTTTCCTTTCTAGAAGTGATTTCCCCATGCCCTAACCCGGACCTTTACAAAACAATGTTCTGTTTATGAATCCTCCAGTTTTCTGAAATACTAAAGCCATGGCCAGAACCAGCAAACAGGGGCACACACTGAATCCAATTGCCCCCCCCCCCCCCCGTTTTAAAAATGCTTTTCGTTTGTTGCACAAGTATGCCTGTAATGCATAAGTTTGAGATGTAAAAATCAAGTCACACCTCAGCCGAGAAAATCACTAACACTGCTGCAATCCCATCAGAGTAAACACCACTGAAAAGAGCGGGACTTAATTCTGAGTAACTCTGCGCAAGCTCCTTCCCATGCCTCGCAAGTTCCGCATTCCGGCACACCTCCTTTCGGGGGCCAGGGTTCACCGAGGGCACGAGAGGCTCCGGTGAACGGCGATGAGCGCAGCCGTGGTCTGTGGCTGCTGTTAGGGGGAGTCGCCCTCCTGCTGGTCAGGGGGGAACTCCGGTGAATGGGTGGCCAGGGTGGGGTCGAGGAAATGATGGGAGGCGCCAGACAGTCCCCTCCAGCCCAAGCCCTTTGTGTGCCCTGGGGAGGCAACGAGCATAGCACCCCTCCAGTGTTCCCTCTAAGCTGAGTGAGTGTGAGCTAACTCAACAGTTTTTTAGCCTCTGGCTCACACATTTCTGTCTCAGCTCAGGAAGGGATGGCTCCAGAGCAAACTAATCGATGCAGCAGCCAAATTGCTGGCTCACAATTGGGGGGTGCATGGGGGGGCACCAGAAGGGATCCTCGCCTAGGGTGCAAAATAAGCTGGGGCCGGCCCTGGCTCTGCTCCTGTGTGCTCCTGCAGGAAATGACCCCAGGGTAACCCTGATTTCCCCTCAGGGATCATCTAATTCTTTAAATGTAGTCTGAGGCCCGATTTGCACATGTAAGGGCATGAGCTGGTGAAATGTTGAAGTGGTAGAATGGATTATGTCACATCAGACTATGGGTTGAGGATCAACTTTTGGAATATTCCAGTGGGTTGAGAAACCCCTACAGCTAGAAAACCAATGCAGCAGCCAACAAGAAGGTATAAATTAGGGATTCCAGCCTCTAGGCTGGACTAGGGGATCCCCTGGAATTACAGCTCATCACCAGACTACAGAGATCAGTTTCCCTGGAGGAAATGGATACTTCGGAGGGGGGACTCTATGGCATTGGACCCCACTGAGGTGTCTATCTTCCTCAGGCTCCATCACCAAATCTTCAGGGGTTTCCCAACCTGGATGTGGCCACTGTACCCCCCTTCTCCAACAGTCGCCGGGGGGACTTGACACCCCTAGTGTAGATGCTTTCCTCTTGATGTTCATATTTTATCAGCATTGATTTTTTTAATTGAGTATTTATTTTGTACATTTGTATTCCACTATTCTTCCTATGGCTGCGAGAGTTGGACTCTAAGGAAGGCCGAGCGCCGAAGAATAGATTCTTTTGAACTATGGTGCTGGAGAAGACTCTTGAGAGTCCCTTGGACTGCAAGGTGATCAAATCAGTCAATCCTAAAAGAAATCAACCCTGACTGTTCCCTGGAAGGCCAGATAATGAAACTGATGCTCAAATACTTTGGCCACCCAATGAGAAGGGAGCACTCCCTAGAGAAGACCCTGATGCTGGGAAAGACGGAAGGTCAAAGAAGACGGGGACGGCAAAGGTTGAGATGGTTAGACAGTGTCATAGATGCAACGAACATGAAATTGAGCAAACTTCAGAGGATGGTGGAAGACCGGAAGGCCTGGCGTGATCTGGTCCATGGGGTCGCGAAGAGTCGGACTCGACTGCAGTCAATCAGTCAATCAGTCAATCCTAAAAGAAATCAACCCTGACTGTTCCCTGGAAGGCCAGATAATGAAACTGAAGCTCAAATACTTTGGCCACCCAATGAGAAGGGAGCACTCCCTAGAGAAGACCCTGATGCTGGGAAAGACGGAAGGTCAAAGAAGACGGGGACGGCAAAGGATGAGATGGTTAGACAGTGTCATAGATGCAACGAACATGAAATTGAGCAAACTTCAGAGGACGGCGGAAGACCGGAAGGCCTGGCATGATCTGGTCCATGGGGTCGCGAAGAGTCGGACTCGACTGTGCGACTGAACAACAACAAATTCTTCCTAATGGAGACCCAAAGAGGCTAACAGTATATGGGGGTGGGGAAAATACAGCAACAAGCAAGAAAACCAGAGAAGATTTTCAATTGCCTGTACTGATGTGGAGTATTTGAAGGTGGAATCCACCATCTGGAGTGTTGTCTGTGTAAACAAAGGCCTCATTCATTGCCCACCACTATATCTCACAACTTTCCACCTTGTGGATTCCAATAGTTTAATAATTTTTTTTGCAATTCATTTTCTTTGTCTTGCTCCTAATACTAATATATTTCTCAGGTGTTCCATTATATGCCAGACAGAGAAAAGAATATCTCCATTATCTTAATGTGCAATGTCTGTTGTAACTGTTACTGAGCAAACTTAGTCCTGCATCTAGGTAAAGGTTCCCTTGCTCGAAAGCCAGTCGAATCCAACTCTAGGGTTGCGGTGCTCATCTCCATTTCAAAGCCAAAGAGCCAGCACTGTCCGAAGACGTTTCCGTGGTCACGTGGCCGGCATGACTAAACACCAAAGCACACGGAACGCTGTTACCTTCCCACTGAAATGTTACCCATTTATCTACTTGCAATTTCTTGCTTTCGAACTGCTAGTTTGGCAGGAGCTGGAACTAGAGACGGCAGCTCACTCCGTCATGCGGCACACTCGGGTCACGAACTGCTGAACTACCAACCTTCCACAGTCTGCAGTTCAGCATCTTAACCACTTGAGCCACCGCAGCTCCTGCTTCTAAGATCAGACTAAAGATACTGCTTCAGGTGGGTATCAAAATTCCAGCACCGTGTAAAATTATTAATAATATATACTTTTAAATTGAACACATATAAGTTGGACTTTAAATATTAGATGATCAAATATATATTTAACTTCTTAAGAATCTGCAGGAATACTTCATGTGTACAGAACACCTATCACATAAAGAATAAATCTAAGTGGCGGTTACAGGAATGACGCTGGAGTCGTAAAGATGGCAAAAATACAAGAACTGCTGTCAGGTTCGGTCTTTTGATCAACTGTACCTGTTGTATTTCTACCCTAATGCTTTTTGTATTCCCTTTGCTCCCTGCACCCCACTGTGCATTTTTCCTGCACCCTTATCACTTGCCCTCACCTGCCATTGCATTCCTAAGGGGGGGTGAGTGTCTGTAGGAGTAGGGAGCCTAGCTTCGGTAAATCCTCTATGCTGCCCCAGAGACATTTTTCACGGGGGAAGTGTCCTCGGAGAAGAGTCTGTGTTTGGCTAGTTGTAGACCGTATATCTCTCATGGTCTTTGTAGTGATGCTGACATGTATGAATGGAATGTGGGATTGCAACTATATACACCTTTCCCACCTGGGCACCCCAGTTCTGACAACGCGTTTGAACCCTGAACATCTCATATCTTCCAATAAAACTTTCACCAAAGAAAGTGTGCATGGAGAGTGATTTGACTGGGAACCTGACAACTGCAAGACTGCAAGAATCAGTGTAACCTCATTTCTGATGCCTTCTTCAGGTCCTACAGCACCAAAACTGAATATGGGCAATTCTATCGTCGTTTTTAGTTTGTTCACATACAGTTAGCGGGTTCCAAATATTTTCAAGCATTTTCAGATACAGCTATCGAGTCATGGAGGGAATTGCCAATCAAAGTTCCATGAACGTGGCATGCAGCCTAATGGGATTCCCACCTGGCATGATTCTCCTGATATCACTTTTCTCCAATCATTGAACACAATGGGACTTAAGAAGGTACATCAAGAGGTCTCCTAGGAGCCCTTTCAACTGTGCTCTTAAAGCACAGCTCTGATAGCAGTCCTGTACCTCTTCCTGCGGCAGTGAATTCCACGTGTTGGAGAATCAATTTAAACATATAGATTGTTTATAATTTTACACGATGCTGGAATTTTGATATCTTAACTATTACACCATGGTCCTTCTGTTTAAATTACTAGACAGCTGTGTTTCTCGAAAGCTTACGCTACAATAAAGCTTGTTAGTCTTAAAGGTGCTACTGGGCTTTTTACTAGATTCAGGTGGGTAGCTGCGTTGATCTGAAGCAAGTGAGCAAAGTTTGAGTCCAGTGGCACCTTTAAAACCAGCAAAGCCAGGAGATACCAAGTAAAGAAGAACTTATTAACAAAATATTAGAAGCAGCAGAGATGGACAAATTAACTTTAACGGACCATACTGAAGAGTCATTTGAAAACACATGGCAGAGATTCTACAAATGGTATCAGAACTATATCTGTACTAAGACAGGACAAAACATATAAACAAGGTGAAGAGAAGAATTAGACTTTAAGAACTTAACTTTTGACAGTAATGGTTGCAAAAATATGGGTCTACTAGGAGGTGTAACCTTTAAGTAACAGATAGTTGGCTTTAAAGTATATATTTACATATTGCACTCCCAATTTTATGTTAAATGCTGTTATATGTTTGTGTTATGTATGTGTTGTAGAAAAAAATAGCAAAGCTTAATTCTGGGTGCAAGCTTTCATCTGCATGCAAACTTTGTTCTGAAGATACTGCTGTAGCAGTCTCAGAAAACACACCAATATCATTCGGTACAGAGAGCACTTCTGTCATTACGGCATTCTCCTTGCGGTTCACAGCAACGCCTGGCGCAATTTGGTCTCCCGCCGTTTTGACACTCAGAACAGAGGTCGCAGCCGTTGCTGACAGGGCGCCCCCAATAATCACGGCATCCTCCCGAAGGCCGCCGGACACCACATGACCCTCCGCAGCGGCAGTATTCTAATGCTGAGCCAGTACAGAGAGGTTGGCCACAATAGCAGCGATAGTCGTGCCCTCCTCTTCTGGGTATACGGTTATCGCTGCACGGCACGCACGCCGTGTTCTCCACGTAGCAGAAGGGCGTGCGGCGATTGTCGAGCCATGAACCCGCAGGATCGTACCACGTGGAGTTCAAGTTGAAGTAGGATTCCCTTCCAGATGAACAGGTCATTGTATAGCCTGGAGAAGATGGAAAGAAACAAATCACCTGTTTCTTGGAATGCGGATTAAATATATATACAATTTCTATGAAACATACAAAAATCACACTCTCCAGTTATGTTAGATTGTGTATTTAATGCCATATACTTAAGGGATGGGGAATGATTCTCACGAATGGACCTTCCGTTACGGTTATTTATAGGTAGCTGCTTATCAAGCTGACATGTAGTAGTAGTAGTAGTAGTAGTAGTAGTAGTAGTAGTAGTAGTAGTAGTAGTAGTAGTAGTAGTAGTAGTAGTAGTAGTAGTAGTAGTAGTAGTAGTAGTAGTAGTAGTAGTAGTAGTAGTAGTAGTAGTAGTAGTAGTAGTAGTAGTAGTAGTAGTAGTAGTAGTAGTAGTAGTAGTAGTAGTAGTAGTAGTAGTAGTAGTAGTAGTAGTAGTAGTAGTA
>NW_015165273.1:300655-323386 GCF_001447785.1 Gekko japonicus | reverse complement strand
CACTCTTTCAACACCCATCCCGTAATGCCATCAGGTCCAGCCGCTTTCCTCGGATTCCTCGGGTGGGGCCAGCCATTTGATCTCTTTGCTCTGCGTCTGGCAACTATTCTGGGCTTCCAAACATCTCCCAGCCATCAGCAACTAAACACTCACAGTGATCATGTCGCCAATCAACAATCCATCACCAAACTACAATGTCCCGTGTTCGAAAACAATAGCGAAGCATAAGTATAGGGAGGGTGCAGTGGCACGCAGAAGGTCCCAGGTTTGATCCCCGGCATCTCCAGTTCGCCTGATTTTCCCCGCTGTTTCTCGATCCTCTTTTTTGAGGATCACGAAACCGCGGGGAAAATCGGGCGAAGCCGCGGGTCAAAATGCGGCCACGCGGCTTTGAGTGGGAAATTGACCGATAGAAGTGGGGCAAAGGGAGCCACGACCACAGCGCAGATCTTGTGTTGTTATTCCCAGTACTATTATCCATGGAGGTAACTGGCTTTTTATTAGAGTAGTATGTTTTACATGTTTTAAGGTGGTTTTAATTGTATAGTATTTTATACTGTTGTGTTTATTTATATTGTTGGAACCCGCCCTGAGCCCGTCAAGGGGAGGGCGGGATAAAAACTTTTAATTTGAAGTCATTATCACATTTTTCCAGGCCTGTCGTAAATCTGGAAGCCCCTCCTTAATCAGATACCTTCCATGCTCTTACCTTCTGTTTTAGATCATTATACGAGCATCACGCAACCATTGCCAGCAATGCTTTGATGTCTGCTATGTGTTTTATGACCATGCTGCTGCTACAAAGTGTATAAAACTATTTGCCTTAGTCATGCAGCCTCATTTTCTGCATAGCTGAATATTAATTCCATGTCTGGCTTCTGGAAGAGCCAGGGGTCATTTCCTGCAGGAGTGCACAGAAGCAGAACTCCAGCAGTAAAGAGCCCTGGGGGCGGGCCCAGCCCCCTGCTCCCAGCAGCCCCAGACCACGAGGAGCAAGAGAGAGCTCTTGAGAGAAACTGCTCTTTTTCAAGGACAGCTCTTATCAGAACTATGACTTGCCCAAGGTCATCCAGCCAGGTGCAAGTGAAGGAGTGGGGAATCAAACCCGGTTCTCCCAGATTAGAGTCCGCGCTCCTAACCAAGAAGAAAAAGAAGAAGAAGAAGAGGAGGAGGAGTAGGAGCAGGAGGAGCAGGAGGAGCAGGAGGAGGAGACTGGATTTATACCCCGCCCTTCACTACCCAAAGGAGTCTCAGGGCGGCTTACAAACTCCTTTCCCTTCCCCTCCCCACAACAGATGGGGCATTTTTGTAATGCTAGTTTTAAGTAGCTGCTACGTTGGTGGCCCTGATGGGGCAGAAAGGTGGGGTGCAAATTTTGCAAACAAATAAAAACATAGAGCTGGAAGGAACCCCAAGGGTCATCTACCCAACCCCCTGCACAGTGAAAGAAGTTCACAACTACCTCCCCCACCGCTCCCTCCAATGAGCCCTGCTCTCTGCCCAGAGGAAGGCAAAAAAGCCTACATATATAATAAACAACAATGAATAGATGACTAATCAACAAGATGCACTATCAGACTGATTCACTGCACAGGAAGTGGTGGCAGCTACAAGCATGGATGGCTTCAAGAGGGGAATTGGAGCAGAGGTCCATCAGTGGCCATTAGCCACAAGGTATAGATAGGAACTCTGGAGCAAGGGATGCTCTGTATTATTGGTGCTGGGGGGGGTCAACTTTGGGAGGGCTTCTAATATCCTGGCCTCACTGCTGGACCTCCTGGTGGCACCTGGTATTTTTGGCCACTGTGTGACACAAAGTGTTGGACTGGATGGGCCATTTGGCATGATCCAACATGGGCTTCTCTGGTGTTCTTATGTTCTTAGACTTAGTGGCACTGACTGCAACGCTCCTTTCTTTACAAAGCCCCACGTTTGCATCTTAGCTTATCCTATCGCATAATCCACAATGACCTGTCTACAAAGCAGGATTTTTTTTAGGAATGAAGGATACACATGGGAATATGCAAATTCCCAGAGGTTTGCAGCTGTGTTTCCTTTCTCAATGAGACTGGATTATCAAATGTCGAGGGTGGCAAATGCCATCAAGCCACAGCAGACTTATGGCGACCCCTGGTGGGGTTTTCAAGGCGAGAGACATTCAGAGGTGGTTTGCCATGGCTTGCCTCTGAATCACGACCCTGGTATTCCTTGGAGGGCTCGCCTCCAAATACTAGCCAGGCCTGACCCGCCTTCGCTTCTGAGATCTGATGAGATCAGGCTAGCCTGGGCCATAAAGGACAGGCTACCAAATCGTATAGAAGAGAGGAAGAAGAGATTGGATTTATACCCAGTCCTTCACTACCCGAAGGAGTCTCAGAGTGGTCTACAATCCCTCTCCAGTTTGGTGTAGTGGTTAAGTGCGCGGACTCTAATCTGGGAGAACCGGGTTTGATTTCCCCACTCCTCCACTTGCACCTGGCTGGATGACCTTGGGCAAGCCCTAGTTCTGATAAGAGCTGTTCTTGAAAAAGAGCAGTTTCTGTCAGAGCTCTCTCAACCCCGCCTACCTCACAGGGTGTCTGTTGTGGGGAGGGGGAAGGGAAAGGAGTTTGTAAGCCGCTCTGAGACACCTTTGGGTAATGAAGGGTGGGGTATAAATCCAATCTTTTCTTCTTCTTCTTCTCTCCCTTCCCCTCCCCACAACAGACACCCTGTGAGGTAGGTGGGGCTGAGAGAGCTCTCCCAAGAACTGCCCTTGAGAGAACAGCTATGAAAGAACTTATGACTGACTCAAGGTCACACCAGCAGCTGCGTGTGAAGGAGTGGGGAATCAAACCTGGTTCTCCCAGATTAGAGCCCGCGCTCTTAACCATGACTACACCAAACTGGCACCAAGCAAATAGGAACACAACGTGGACAGCAGAGAAGGGAAAAGAGGGAAGGGAGATTGATAGCAAGAAAGGGATACAAACAGTTAAGATATACATACTTAAGACCATAAGAGAAGCCAATGTTGGATCAGGCCAACGGCCCATCCAGTCCAGCACTCTGTCACACAGTGGCCAAAAATACCAGTGCCATCAGGAGGTCCAGCAGTGGGGCCAGGACACTAGAAGCCCTCCCACTGTGCCCCCCTCAAGCACCAAGAATACAGAGCATCCCTTGCCCCAGAGTCCCTATCTACACCTTGTGGCTAATAGCCACTGATGGACTTCTGCTCCATATGCTTATCTAATTCCCACTTGAAGCCGTCCATGCTTGTAGCCGCCACCACTTCCTGTGGCAGTGAATTCCACGTGTTCATCACTCTTTGGGTGAAGAAGGACTTCCTTTTATCTGTTCTAACCCGACTGCTCAGCAATTTCATTGTGTTTTAACTTCACAGCTGGGGGGGGGGGGGGGAGAATTCATAAAGCACCTGTTCATCTATATAAGAAAGTTGTGGCTGAACTGAGTAATAAAATATCAGTTTTTCAGTAGAGGTATCATTAATAAATTACCACCGAACAAGTAAGTTTTCCGCCAGGTCCGCGTCTCAGGCCATTTTACTACTTGCAAGGCATTAAAAATAATGACTTGGGGGTGGCTTCCCAGAAATGTCGAGAAGGCACAGGACAAATTAATTGGGCTTCTAGTGAGTCACTGGCACTGTGTTGAAAAATTCCTGGATTCCAGTGCCGTGTTCATTTCACCACCACCCATCTGTGCTGGGCAGAAGATAATGAACTCTGCTAGAGATAAGGGAATCTTCCCTGTTTCATTTCTTTCTCGATCTTACAGCAGCATTCGACATGGTCGATTGTGATCTCTTGACCTACTGCCTTGCCAACATAGGAGTCTATGGGGTAGTCTTGAAGTGGCTTACCTCATTCCTCCAAGGTTGGGGACAGAGGGTGATGCTAGGAGAGAGGGTGTCAACTAGGCACCCCCTAATATGTGGGGTCTTTCAGGGGTCAATCCTCTCTCCAATGTTGTTTAACATCTACATGCACCCCCTTGCCCAACTGGTGTGGAGTTTCAGGCAGGGGTGTCACCAGTATGCTGATGACACCCAGCTATATCTGCTGTTGGGTGGGCGGCCAGATACCGCCCCGGCGAGCTTAGCTAAGGGGCTGAAGGCCATGGTGGGATGCAATGTTCCCTCTAACCTGTGGAGTCATGTGAGCAAAAAAATCTACTTTGAGAGCTACCCTCATTGAAGTTGTGAGTGAGCGATTTGGCTGCTGCATAAATTGGTTTGCTCTGGAGCCATCCTTCCTGAGCTAAGATAAGACTGTGTGCGCCGGAGGCTAAAAAACTGAACTAGCTCACACTAGCTCAGTTTAGAGGGAACACTGGTGGGATGCTTGAAACAGAGCCAGCTGAGACTGAACCCTACTAAGATGGAGGTGCTGTGGTGGGGCAGGGGGATTCAGGATCGGGGTGCCAACTCCTGGCCCTTGATGGCATGCTCCTAATACTGGCACCAACTGTCAAGAGTGTGTGGTTCTGGTTTCGTCTCTGTCAATGGAGGCCCAGATCACAAATGTTGCCAAACTGGCCTTTTCCCAGCTACGCTAGGTCAGGCAACTGGCTCCCTTCCTGTCTTGTCCAGATCTAGCCACAATACTCCATGCAACAGTCACCTCCAGACTAGACTACTGTGACTTGCTCTACACAGGGCTACACTTGAGACTGACCCAGAAACACCAACTGGTCCAGAATGCCATGGCACGGGTCCTTATGGGGACCCCACGAATGGCAAATATTCAACCTGTGCCGCATCAGCTGCACTGGCTCCAGGTGGAGTACCGGATGAGGTGTAAGGTTTTGGCCCCAAACAGTCTGGGACCCATGTATCTTCGGGACCACCTCTCCTGGTATACCCCCCGAAGAGCATTTCACTTTGCAGAAAAGAATTTACTGGTGCTTCCTGGCCTGAGAGATATTCGTCTGTCCTCAACCAGAGCCAGTGCGTTTTCGGCCCTGGCTCCAACCTGGTGGAACTCTCTGCCAAAGAACATCTGTGCCCTGTGGGGTTTAGTTCAGTTCTGTAGGCTTTGTAAGGCAGAGATGTTCCACCAGGTGCTTGGTTGAAGACAGAGGTCCTCTCTGCACTAGACCTTAAATCCTGGTTCAACCCTGTCCCCGAACTTACAGTCTACACTACACGCGAGTTCACCCCTGTAATTATCTCGGTGTATTCTTTGTTTCCACCTTACATCGAGGTCACCCCGGTTTCGTCCCATACTTGCCCTGTGATAAATGGATGCAGACCGGAGAGGCAGCAGTGCCGTGATGGGCAGATGCTCCCACAATGTTTGACTGGTGCAGGTGAGGTTGTTCTGCTGTGCTGAAGCCATAATGGAGTGGCTCCCCCCAATCCCCTCCAGCACTCCCTCCCTTGCATCAGTTGCTCACGGGCCACATATGAGCCCTGGATGAGCCTGATCCGGCCCCCGGGCCTTATGTTTGACACCACTGGATTAGAAGGACCAAATCATGGAGGTCCTGTTCACTCTATATAGTCAATGGAGCTTGACAGGTCTTGTGATTTATTTTCATATCATTTTTTTGAGGAGGAGGAGGCAGAGGGAATATTTATTGGGCCAGTGGTGGCTCTTGAAGGCCCCGATTGTACTTTGGCAAGGATGAAGAAAACTGTTCGAGATCTCTTGCAAATAACTCTCCATCTCTCGCACACATGACTTCACAGTGCTACAGTTTGCAAGGTTATCTGAGGAGACACAATGATCTTCTAAACCGGTTTAAGGTCTACGTTCTATATGTCAATTCAGTGGCTTCTATAATCTCATAATGATTCAAGCACATCTGTAGCGACTGATCCATCCACTGGAATTACCACAGTCTAATGAAAAATAAGAACATCAGAGAAGCCAATGTTGGATCAGGCCAATGGCCCATCCAGTCCAACACTCTGTGTCACACAGTGGCCAATAATACCAGGTGCCATCAGGAGGTCCACCAGCGGGGCCAGGACACTAGAAGCCCTCCCACTTTGCCCCCTCCCCCCAAGCACCACAAATACAGAGCATCACTTGTCCCAGACTGAGAGTTCCTATCTATACCTTGTGGCTAATAGCCACTGATGGACTTCTGCTCCATTGAACCCCATTTGCCATGTTGACGCCCATTCGCCCATCCTCAACAGATCCCTTTGGAGTGCCTCACAATCCTCCCTGGTTCTCACCACCCTGAACAACCTCATGGCATCTGCAAATTTAGCCACTTCCCTGCTTACTCCCAACTTTAAATTATTAATAAACAAGTTAAAAAGGCATCGGACTGAGTACTGATCCCTGTGGTACCCCACTGCTTACCACCCTCCACTGAGAAAATTGCCCATTTATACTCGCTCTCTGTTTCCTATGAATTAGCCAGTTTTTGATCCACAAGAGGACTTGTCCTTTTATCCCATGACTATTGAAAAATAAGAATAAGAACTTAGGAGCCTTTGATGAGGAACTTTATTAAAAGCTTTCTGGAAGTCACGGTAAGCAATATCTATTGGGTCCCTCTTGTCCACATGTTTGTTCCCTCCCTCAATAAGAAATTGATACAGGAGAACTGTTGCGAACTGTGCAGAAGGGAGAATTCATAACAATGTTTGCATCATATGGATTCTCTTCAAATGTGAATTCAAAATAGAAGATGGGACAAGGTAGTCCTTAGCTGGAGACAGGTCCGGGAATTATGGAGCAGTGCCTGGCTGTTTCCTTTCCCTCTTCCAATGGCACAATTGGTGGTAGATGGAAGCTGGTGTGACCTTGGGTCAGTCATAAGTTCTTTCAGAGCTGTTCTTTCAGGGGCAGTTCTCGAGAGAGCTCTCTTGGCCCCACCTACCTCACAGAGAGTCTGTTGTGGGGAAGGGAAGGGAAAGGGATTGTAAGCCACTCTGAGACTCCTTTGGGTAGTGAAGGGTGGGGTATAAATCAATCTCCTCCTTCTTCTCCTTCTTCTTCTAAGAATTTTGATGAACAAAAAATAAAGACTTCCACAAAATAGTATTGCTTTCAAATAATCAACAAGGTCTCACTCCCCCCCCATTTTATCTGGTGTGTTTAACCACACCCTTTGAGAGCCTTTTAATAAACAGTCAATTTAAATTTAAAAAATGATGATATAGTTCCTTTAACTCCCAGTGTAAGACATTTTCGACGACATACCTCAGTCAAAAAGGACACAGTTTGTAGAATGGAATCCAACTATGAAGACTCTTGCTAGACTCTGGCAACATCACTAATAAAAATTCTTTCCAAACTACTTCGCCAACCCTGCTGAGAGGACAATTGTCATAAATGTTTACAAGATGCTCCTGATTTCATAATACGAACTAAATTGTTATTCCATTAAAAAATAGTGTGTCAGAGATCAAATATCAGATGAAGGCAAAGTGGCTTTGGGTGTATGGCCCATAATGACGTTCGCATTGCAAGATAAATGCCTCACATCCTGGGGGGGAAGACAGGACATCGTATAAAAGGAGGCACGTCCCACAGAGGAGATAATTCACTTCGAACCCTCTGTGTTTACGCTCCACGCTTGCTGGACCAGGTGAGTTTCTGAATGGGTTTCTGGCTTTCTTTTATGCTTAACATCAATAATCAGAGGCTCAGATAGAAATTTTCTCACTGATGTACTAGTTTGAGTCTTGAAAGAAATTTTAAAAAACGGGAAGATGTTTCAATATTTGGAGGTGTACCAATATAATCTCCAACTTCAGTCTGATAGTCCATACTCTTCATTTTCAGGAGTGTTCCACCTTCTTCTGCTAATGTATAGATTAATCAAAAATATAAAAACTGTGGAATTATAACTATAACAAATTTAGTACTTTAATATTTTCTTATTATAGTGCCTATACATCTACAACGGTACATATCTTAGTCACAATAAATAATTCATTCTTATTATCAGTAGTCCGTTCTTAAGTATTCATATGATGAATGAAAGTGCCTGTAAATGTTCTTTCCAAGATTAAAGTGCTTGTGCTGTAGTGAACGGTCTTAAGTCCTTGGTTCTTTCAAATCCAGTGATTGCGGATGATTTATGGATGTCCTAATGCAGCCTCTGATGGACCTGTAGGCCTTTAATTTCCTTGCTTCTCAGTTTTCTCAAAGAGGCAACAGAACAAAATCCATATATCCAACTATAATTCAAAGACAGACAAGAATTTAACAAGCACAGTTTTCGCAGTCTAGTATAGAATAGGCTGGACTGAATCAAGCAGAGATGGAGGAGGAGGAAGAGATTGGATTTATACCCCGCCCTTCACTACCCAAAGGTGTCAGAGTGGCTTACAAACTCCTTTCCCTTCCCCTCCCCACAACAGACACCCTGTGAGTTAGGTCTTGACAGAAACTGCTCTTTTTCAAGGACAGCTCTTATCAGAACTATGGCTTGCCCAAGGTCATCCAGCAGGTGCAAGTGAAGGAGTGGGGAATCAAGCCCGGCTCTCCCAGATTAGAGTCCACACACACAACCACTACACCAAACAGATGGTGGACAAAATGGGGAGAACTTTAAACTTAGTACTCCAATTATGACTTCGAGCTGGCACCAGTTCAATTAACAATTAATTAATTAATATATCATCTACTATTGAATTATTTTTTGCTTAGAAAATAGATGTTTTGCTTTTCTGTTTCCATAAATATCATCAACAATATCTGATAAGGCTAACTGAACAGAGTGACTTCAGGTTTGTGACAAATGCAAGGGGTTGGATCCCACCATACTGTTCTTCCGGTGCTTCTGTTACCAGATGCCTCCCACATGGAGGATGTCCTTATACCAACATAAAATAATTCCTAAAACAGCAGAAGGTGTCTTGCCTGGAGGAACACATAGGCACAGCCGGAGGGGGGGGTAGGATCCAACCCAATTTTGTGATCTTAATAATCTATATTGTAACAAGAAGAGGGAAGAAAAGAGGGAGACTTCCAATGTTGAATGGCTACCTTAAAATATGACGAACAGAAGAAGGAATTGTTAAATTGATATTCGGTAAGGCTGCCCTGACCTGGATGGCCCAGGCTAGACAGATCTCATCAGATCTCAGAAGCTAAGCAGGGTCGGCCCTAGTCAGAATTAGGGTGAGAGAACACCAAGGAATACCAGTGTCTGTATGCACAGGCAAGCAATGGCAAGCCACCTCTGAATGTCTCTCACCTTGAAAAATCTTCTGGGGGTCACCATAAATCAGCTGTGACTTGATCAATCTCTCCATCTATCTCTCCATCAATCTATCCATCCATCTATCATCTATCTATCTATCTATCTATCTATCTATCTATCTATCATCTATCTGTCTGTCTGTCTGTCTGTCCATCGATCCATCTATCTATCTATCATCTATCTATCTATCCACCCACCATCCACCCACCATCCGCCATCCACCATCTATCTATCTATCTATCTATCTATCTATCTATCTATCTATCTATCATGCCAATGTTGGATCAGGCCAAAGGCCCATCCAGTCCAACACTCTGTGTCACACAGTGGCCATAAATACCAGGTGCCATCAGGAGGTCCACCAGTGGGGCCAGGACACTAGAAGCCCTCCCACTGTTCACCCCCCAAGCACCAAGAAGACAGAGCATCGCTTGCCCCAGAGCCCCTATCTACACCTTGTGGCTAATAGCCACTGATGGACCTCTGCTCCATATGCTTATCTAATTCCCTTTTGAAGCCACCCATGCTATCTATTCATCTATCTATCTATCTATCTATCTATCTATCTATCTATCTATCTATCTATCTATGAAAATGTCGAGAGAGTGTGTGACTGCAATTTAAAAAAGCCCAACGCCCTGCTGGGGATTATTAGGAAGGGAATTCAAAACAAATCAGGCAGTATCATAATGCCCCTGTATAAATCGATGGTACATCCTCATTTGGAGTACTGTGTACAGTTCTGGTCACCACACCTCAAAAAGGATATTCCAGCATTATTGTGGTGCCTCAGCCATGGAGCGAACTGCAAAAAAAAATTCCCAAAACCATGTGTATGCATAGTGCGCATGTGCACACATAGGCAATTCTTTTTAAAAACCGCCTCCGTAGTGGCAGAGCAGATCTGAAGGTTCAGACTGCCAAATCCGTTCTGCGTGTGCTCCCCCATGTTCAGACCATGTTCAGACCATGCGCAATAAATGCACTTTGGAAAAAGTGCAGAAAAGGGCAACTAGAATGAAAAAAGGGTTGGAACACTTTCCCTATGAAGAAAGGTTGAAGCGTTTGGGGCTCTTTAGCTTGGAGAAATGACAGCTGAGGTGTGACATGATTGAGGTTTTTAAGTTTATGCAGGGGATAGAGCAGGTCAAGAAAAGTACTTTTCTCCCTTTCTCACAATACAAGAACTCATGGGCACTCCATAAAATTGCTGAGCAGTCAGGTTAGAACAGATAAAAGGAAGTACTTCTTCACCCAAAGAGTGATTAACACATTGAATTCACTGCCACAGGAGGTGGTGGCGGCTAAAAGCATGGACAGCTTCAAGAGAGAACTGGATAAACATATGGAGCAGAGGTCCATCAGTGGCTATTAGCCACAAGGTATAGATAGAAACTCACAGGTTGGGGCAGGTGATGCTCTGTATTCTTGGTGCCGGGGGAGGGCTTCTAGTATCCTGGCCCCACTGTGGGAGGGCTTCTAGTATCCTGGCCCCACTGCTGGAC
Organism: Gekko japonicus; assembly: GCF_001447785.1. Lineage (NCBI taxonomy): Eukaryota > Metazoa > Chordata > Lepidosauria > Squamata > Gekkonidae > Gekko > Gekko japonicus. Next base: position 312,704 of record NW_015165273.1, on the reverse strand, counting down.
CTCCTGATGGCACCTGGTATTTTTGGCCACTGTGTGACAGAGTGTTGGATTCGATGGGCCATTGGCCTGATCCAACATTGGCTTCTCTTATCTTCTTATCTTCTTATCTTCTTGTCTTCTTGTCTGTCTGTCTGTCTATCTATCTCTATCTATCTCCCCCATGTCCTGAAATGAAGACAACACACATAATGCAAAGGAATTTGCATGTTTCCCAAAGGCTCATGGGAATGCTTTTGAAAGGCTCACCATGACCTAGGTGGTATATAGCAAGACTGGGCTGGCAGAAAGGGGGATTGTTGGAAATGCATCGAGTGTGCCATTCTTGAGTGCCCTCCTAAGCTTTCTTGCTATGTGGAAGGGAACTCAAAAGGCACTGAAGTGCCCTCTGAGCTGTGTATCCCCCCCCCAGAACCAATGTGCCCGCTGCCCTTTTCCTAGAAGCAGGCTCAGAGCCTCCCCCTTTAAAGAAAGGCATTCAGATTAATTTAATTAACTATAATTTAACTGCCCCCTTAAAAAATTGAATCTCCCCCCCAGGCTATCGGCCTGAATGGCTATCTATTGGATTCAAGGGTAAATTCAAGGTGATGTTGGCCCTCACCTTTAAAGCCTTTTACAGTCTTAGGGGCACAATGTGTCTTCCCATTCAACCTTTCTCACTTCTTCAGATCTGGGACAGAAAGCCTCTTGAAAGCCCCATAGTCCACCAAGCCGGCAACCACTGAAGAGTGAGTTTGCTTTGAAGTAGCCCTGAAATGGTGGAATCAAGTCCTGGTTGAGGAGCACCAGGTCTGGGTTAGTCTGGCTCTTTTAAAGGGCTGTAAGCAGTGTTCCCTCTAAGCTGAGTTAGTGTGAGCTAGCTCACAATTTTTTAGCCTCTGGCTCACACATTTTTGTCCTAACTCAGGGAGGATGGCTCCAGAGCAAACTAGTTTATGCAGTAACCAAATCGCTTGCTCACAACTTAAATGCCAGCAGCTCACAAAGTAGAATTTTTGCTCACAAGACTGTGCAGCTTAGAGGGAACATTGGCTGTAAGCCCTCCCTCTGTAATTGTCAGCATGCCTTGGTTACTAATTTAATCGTTTTGAATGGCAAATGTTTTAGTCTTTGCCTAAGTCCGCCATCATTTAATAATGTTTTGAAACAACTGACGTGTATTCGGTGGGCTCTCCTGTTGATAAAGCCTGTATCCAAAAGTGTTCCACAAGAGTTGGGGCATAAGCCAAAAATTTGGTCAACAGCCATCAACTGATGCAATGCATTATAATGAATTCTGCAGAAATAACACACCTCAAAAGTCCTATGACAAAAGTCCTATGACTGCCCCACCACTGAACTTTGGATGTTCCTTTTCAGCATCACCTCAACAACAGAAAGATGGGTTGCCATGGAGAAAGTTCTGGCTGCCACAGAGGTTCCTCCTGTCATGGATCTCATGTCCAGGAAGTCAGTATGGGGAAGCAGTTCGGATACTACGGAGGTGGAGGTTGCTGCCACAGATCAGGGTCTTCCTGTCATAGTTCGGGATCCTCCTGCCATGGATCTGGATCCTGTTGCCACCACGGGGGAGCCCAAAAGTACTTCCCTATACAATATTGTCCTCCATCCTACCCAATCTACTCACAATATAAGCAAGCTTGTGCGTATCCCACTCAGTATTTGAAATAACTTCATTCCTAGGAGCCTCAAAACAGAAGACTAGAGCTGATCCAAAATCCCAGTGCCACAGTGTTTAAAATGCAATAAATTCAACACAAACGCATCTGAACACACCATGCTTGTTCTAAATTCGACAGTGAATCTTCAGTAGCTTTGCCAGCATTTGCAGTGTTTCTGAAATCTGAATTTTCATGGTCACATTCCAGGGACAAGATCCTGGACATGATGCCGAATCCAAATTTTCACACCAGTTGGCGCAAATTCGGCACTGTCATTTGAAATGTATGCTTGCTTGTTTTCGAACATCTGCATTCAGCCCACTTCGAAGTCTAACAGGAATCACGTGGAATCTCAAAGAGTTTTTTTTTTTAAAAAAAATCCTGGCACATAAATTTTGATGGATAAGAGCCCATGAGATGGGTTCTCAGCTGATAAAAACCAATGAAAACGTGGGCTGGAGTGGAAAAAAAATGTAAATCATTAAGTGGTCAAAATTCAAAAAAAATCCTGTTTGTTTGTTTTCAATAGTAAATTAACCCAGGTACTCTGCTGAAATTTGGAAACCTGCAAAGGAGTAGCCATCTTGTTCTGTTGCAGCAAAAGAAAACAAAAGTCCACTGGCACTTTAAAGACTAACAGCATTTGGAAATCTTACATTTCAAATTGAATATGTCCAATTGAGTTTTAGAACATGATCCTTCATATAAATTTCAGCTCTTTTCGTTTTAACTCACCAGATATTTTCTCAATACTCCTCGATCTGGTGGGAGAAATCCATATGACTTTTCCCTCCCGAGTCATCAGCTACGCTTTCTTCCTGCTATATTGTCACAGACTGTAACGCTTAAAATCTATGCAATCCACTTTGAAAATGATACCCACTTTATTTAAGGTGTGAAGTTCTGAGCTTGGTATTTTCTTGGGGCACTCAACTATCTCTAGACTGTAAATATTCCGTTCATTTGATTTTCTGTATTTGGTTTTTCTGCATTCCACCTCTACTTGGACATGGATAATAAATGCTTGGAAGCATCAGTTCAGTTGTCTGCAAACATTTCTTTTAAATGACCGACTCTTTGCTACAAAAAGACATTCTCAAATGCCTCCCTTTTTAGTTCATCCCATGTTCCATCCATTTCTACAAGCAGGGCTCTTTTTGTAGAAAAAGCACAGCAGGAACTCATTAGCATAATAGGCCACACCCAACAGCAGAAACTCATTAGCATATTAGACCACACCCCTGACAGCACAGCTCATTAGCACATTAGGCCACACCCCCGCGTTACCAGAAGTGTGGTCATCCAGCCACACCCACCTTTTGCTTCTTATTCTGTTTACCTTGTTTGTTGTCAAAACCCAGGGCCTTTTTTGTAGCAGGAACTCCTTTGCACATTAGGCCACACCCCCCTAATGTAGCCAATCCTAATGAGTTTCTGCTGTTGGGTGTGGCCTATTATGCTAATGAGTTCCTGCTGGGCGTGGCCAACTTGGGAGCCAGCCGGAACTCCGTATCTAGTGCGTTCCTGCCCCAAAATAGCCCTGTCTACAAGTGGTGTCATAACACATTACGCACATCCATAAATGGAGACAGATCAAGATGCGTAGCCGTGTTAGTCTGCCTGTAGCAGTAGAGAAGAGCAAGACTCCAGTAGACCTTAAAGACTGACAAAATGTGTGGCAAACTATGAGCTTCCATCACTTCATCACTTTTTCAGATACACAGATAAATGGAGTCAACCTCTGCATTTTCTTTCTTTCAAAACACTTTTTATTGCAGTTTCACAATCATATACAGAGTACATATATACTGTTCAATATGATCATAACTCAAATATAAAGCACAATAAAATTCTAATATTAGCTAGTATCAGGGGTCATTTCGTAGAAAAAGAGGTTCAGGAGCTCATTAGCATAACTCATTAGCATAACTTATTTGCATATGCCACACCCCCTGACATCACCGGAAGTGTGTCAGAAGGCAACACCCACTGCTCAGGCTCCACTGGACTGTTTTGGATTGCTAGCTATTGGGGAGGGGGGCGTGTAGATCTGTCCTCGCAGAGGAGGGAGAGCTTGTACCTGAATAAAACTTGATCTTAAAGGTGCCACTGGACTGTTTTGGACCGGGGGTGGGGTGGGGGGAGCTCTGCAACTTACCTGGCTGCTTCTTGCTCTGAGGGCTGCTGGGAGCAGGGGGTGGAGCTTCTTGCATGTGCCCGCCCCCTGGGCTCTTTACTGCTGGAGCTCCGTTCCTGTGCACTCCTGCAGGAAATGACCCCTGGCTAGTATAAATGATTGTAAAAGTTGAAACCTTCGTAAGGAACTTCACCTATACCTTACACTAACTCAGCTTAGAAGGAACACTGCTTACATGCTCTTCCCAAGACCCTGCTGATGAACAACAAATGCTGTAACCCTGGACAGAAAACGGTCACAGCAGTTTGTACATTTGAAGCAAGCATTCTAGAAAAAAATATTTCCCAAACACATTATGGGATAATACATCGCCCAATCACCCACCCCCAGCCCCATATAGATCTTGTGGAGTAGAAGATGGACTGTGGTTCAGTCGTAGAGCACATCTTTTGCATTTGGAAAATCCCAGGTTCAGTAGCACTATAAAGACTAGTAGGGTAGGAGCTTTTGTGAGTCACTACTCAGTTCTTCCGATACCGTATCTGTATCTGATGACATGAGCAGTGACTCACGATAGCTCCTCTTCTACCACCCATTTTTTAGTCTTTAAGGTGCTACTGGACTTTTGCTTTTTTTTCCACTGCCACAAACAGACTAACACAGCTATCCGTTGGAATCTATCCCAGATTCAATAATTGGTATCTTCGGGTCAAGAATCAGGCAGCAAATAATGCTACGCTTGATAGACTAATGATATGTCAATGACAGCTTCCTTTGTTCCTGTGTTCATACAAGCTGGGAATACATAGACTCGTGTAAGGAATCACTGTCATTAAATTAAAGTAGCTACATAAGGCTCAAGTGGTTAAGACGCTGAACTGCAGGCTGTGGAAGGTCGGTAGTTCAGAAGGTCGAGACCCGAGTTCCAGCTCCTGCCAACCTAGCAGTTCGAAAGCAAGAAATTGCAAGTAGATAAATAGGTACCACTTCGGTGCACCTTGGTGTTTAGTCACGCCGGCCACATGACCACGGAAACGTCTTCAGACAGCGCTGGCTCTTCGGCTTTGTAACGGAGATGAGCACCGCAACCCTAGAGAATTATCTCGGGGTATTTTTTGTTTCCACATTACATTGAGATCACCCTGGTTTCACCCCACACTTGTCCCGGGATAAACGGATGCTGTGATAACCAGCGATAAATGCAAGGTATTGTGTCGTGAGTTGAACTCTAACAAAACCAAGGATGAGATCCAAGTGCGGAAAGGACTTTTGGCTGAAATAAAGACCAACAAGAAGTGACTATAAAGTTTGTAGGTTCTTGGTGTTTAATAAAAGACTGGAGCAACCAGGGCTTGTTGAGGAGACGGAGAAGAAGGTAGCTTACCAACAGGAGTCATCAGTACAACTTTTCTAGAAGATTACACTCAATAAAAGTAAGCCTAGAGGAATCGACAGTTCAGTAACAGTGAAGTCCCAAGTAACTTTCTTCATGAGATCCAAACAGGAAGTTAAAGTAACAGGCCTCCATTTCTCTCTTGTTGGTGGCAAATGTTACTCCTCTTGTTGGGTTTTGCTGTTTGAGGACTGGGTTTCGGGCCCAGAAAATGTCCCTTAAGGTTTCTCAACTGTGTCACAACTTTCCTTCACAGGAGCGCTGCTGACTTGGGGAGGAGGGCAGGTTGGGGATTGGGGAGGAGGGCAAGGGGGAGGGCAGCTTGGTTGGGGAGGAGGGGAAGAGGGGGAGGAGCGTAGTTGGGGAGGAGGGCCCGATTTGGAGGGAGAGGAAGAGGGAAGGCAGTATTCTTTAGGAGAAGGGAGGGTTGAGGACTGTGGAGGAGGGCAAGAGGAGGAGGAGCATGGTTTGGGAGGAGGGAGGGTTGTAGACTGGGGAGGAGGGTGAGTCGGAGGGCAGCGTGATTGGGGAGGAGGGCAAGAGGGGGCGGAGCATGGTTTGGGAGAAGGGACACCGCACGGCCTCATTCTAGCACAACACCTTTGTCTGGGGATGCAGCGCGGTGAGCAGCGATACCGGCAGCCACAGCAGGGAGGGCAGCAATAAATGATGATCAAATGTACGCCATTGCCTGAACAACAATCGCGACAATTACAGTTTCTGCAGGCACAGTGCATCTTCGGGGGATGCAGGCGACGCTGAAAGAAACCAGAATTTGTCTGTGAACCAGCTGCAAGGAGTAGGCGGGATTTCATAGCTGTTTATAACGCCTCACAAATGGAAATCTACAAACACGCCCAGTGTGGAACATTTGGGTCTGTTGCAAAGCATGAACCGCTTCCCCCAGATGTTCAACCAAGAATGGTGAATGAGACTATATATCGGGCTGGGAAGCCAAGCAGTGTTCCCTCTGAGTGAGTGCGAGCCAGCTCACAGTTTTTTAGCCTCCGGCTCACACATTTTTGTCTCCATTCAGGAAGGAGGGCTCCAGAGCAAACTAATTTATGCAGCCGCCAAATTGCTCGCTCACAGCTTTAATGCCAGCAGCTCACAAAGTAGAATTTTGGCTCACAAGACTCCGCAGCTTAGAGGGAGCATTGAAGCCAAGTCCAATGACTTTTCAGGCACATGTTCAGAACAGCTCCAAACAGATGGCCACAGATTATAACAAAAGAGCAGCATCCCAATCCATATTTCCCAGGGGTTAATGAAATAAAGCTTGTGGCCCTGACCTGGATAGCCCAGGCAAGCCCGATCTCATCAGATCTTGGAAGCTAAGCAGGGCTGACCCTGGCAAGTATTTCTATGGGAGACCTCCAAAGTATACCAGGGTCAGGACCGGAGGCAAAGCCAATTCACTTCTCTGAACGTCCTCCATGACCCAGTAGGAGTCACCAGAGGTCACCATGGCTTCCAGGCATGGGCACACAGACACACACAGACACACAGACACAAAATGCAAAAATACAAAAAGAGAGAGAGATGATGTGTGTAGTACCCCCATAGCACATTTGCTGACATCCTGAGCCAAGAGGGATCTCTCCTAAAATTGATGGTTGTTCCTGAACACCTCCATGAGACAGTGTGTTCATACTGAGTTGATTCCAAGCAGAGCTGTATGTGGGTACTCACTAATCATAATGGTGTGTATCCAACCATCTAAGGACTTTGCAGTTCAGGACTTATCCACTTTTTGCTGGAGCAGTCCACACGAAGCTACAAAGAAATTAGTTCCTACAGGTCCTGAGGAATGGATAAGGGCTCAGAGGTAGAGCATCTGTTTGGCATGCAGAAGATCCCAGGTTCAATCTCCAGCTAAAAGACTCAGGTAGCAGGTGATGTGAAAGACTTCCACCTAAGACCATGGAGAGTCTCTGCCAGTCTGCCCAAGACCCACATCCCCTCCTCTGCTTGCCACTGTGCCCCCTGGTCACACCTCCCTGCTCACCTGCTTTCATTCTCCTATCCCACTTCCTAGCCACCCATCCTTCCTCCGCCATTTGCTTGTTTTCCAGTCCTCCCAGTGGTCATACACTTTCCCCCTGACAGCTGGGAGTGGGTCGGATGGAGCAGGTCAAAACGATCAGATGGGCAGCAGGGAAGATGAGTGGGTGGTGGTGGCGGCAGCTATCATCTGGAGATCAGTTATGACACCAGGAAATTTCCAGGTTCCACCTGGAGGTTGGGAACCCCAAGAGAAATAGCAAAATCTATCCCTGAGTTCTTTTAGGACATTTTCCTTAACCCAGTTCCACTGTATCACTGACTGTAAACAACGAGAAGATGAATAAGAACATAACATCTCCAGCACATTAGAAGTTCCAAAACATAAAGCATCAGTGAAATGTGTCTTACCGTGGCTAGCGAAAGGAACCAAGTGGCTGCACATCTACAGAATGGTGGACCTTATTTATCCAGTTTCATAAACATTTCTCCCAGGACGTGAGGCATCACCCAAAAATGGCAAACTCTTTCTCCGTCTTCGAGGCACAAGGCTCTCAGCTACAGCAACTTCCAGATCACATATCTTCATCCGATCACCTCTGTCATTAAGAACCAGTTTTCTTAATGTAGATAATTACCCCTCCCCTAAACTTCAGATAGCACTGTAATTTTACGACCAGGCCATATGGAATTTAGATTTTTCTAAGAGAATTTAGAGAACATCAGGGTGGAAATAGTCATCAAGTTAATTATTTAGTGTACCAAGTTCTATGCCACTTTTTCTGCTTCTAGTAATTGTCGGATGATCTGTGCCAATTGAAATTCCTTGATTATCTTCAAGTGCATCCCCATGCAGAGCAAATTACAGTAGTCTAGCCTTGAGGGTACTGTGGCATGCCATTGTTAACGGAAGACTCCTGGATCCATACAAGCTAATATCAAGTTAATTATTTAGTGTACCAAGTTCTATGCCACTTTTTCTGCTTCTAGTAATTGTCGGATGATCTGTGCCAATTGAAATTCCTTGATTATCTTCAAGTGCATCCCCATGCAGAGCAAATTACAGTAGTCTAGCCTTGAGGGTACTGTGGGATGCCATTGTTAACAGAAGACTCCTGGATCCATACAAGCTAATATCAAGTTAATTATTTAGTGTATCAAGTTCTATGCCACTTTTTCTGCTTCTAGCAATTGTCGGATGATCTGTGCCAATTGAAATTCCTTGATTATCTTCAAGTGCATTATCTTCAAGTGCATCCTTGATTATCTTCAAGTGCATCCCCATGCAGAGCAAATTACAGTAGTCTAGCCTTGAGGGTACTGTGACATGCCATTGTTAACTGAAGACTCCTGGATCCATACAAGCTAATATCTCCATCCAACAAAGCAGAATCTTCACCAAGCTTCATGGAAAAGCTATCTTTCTCCTATTGATCGTCAGATGCATTTCTCATTCGAGCAGCGGAATATTATCCCCATATTTCAAGATGATGGAAATGGTGTCAACATGTTCAGCCTAATATGAAATACTGTGGAAAATGTGTTAATAAGTCCCCAGTTACATTTATACATGAATATGCCTCTCCAATTTGAAGTGTCAACATTGTGGAACAGAACTTCGTCCATGTTTTCCACCTGAACAAAGTTAAAGTCCAGGGGGGCACCTTTAAGACAGACAAAGTTTTAGTCAAGGTATAAGCTTTTGTGTGCATGCACACTTCTTCAGATACAGTGAAACAGAAGTTACCAGTCCATACATATGACAGAGGGTGGGCAGCAAATTAACGTACAGCTTAATGAAGGTGTTTAACTGATGCAAGGACCGAACAGAAATAACAAGCTTTGTTTTTATAGTTACAATTTATTTGGGTTTAATTCCAGGGGGAAACATAGTGATGGAAATAAATATATCAGAGATTGATGGGCAGGTGTACCCTTCTTGATTGTGGGATGCTGAGAGTAATTAACTGAGACCCATCTGTTATACTGTCTCCTCTCAAGCATGGAAGAACCCTTACAGCATCGTCTTCCTTGAGGTGGGGTAATTGACCATGTACCTGTTCTCCATCGGTGTGAGAAGACTTGAGTTGTGTTCAGACTGGTAGTTTGGCCCAATATAGGCACATTTTATTTATTTGTTTGTTTGTTTGTTAGACTTTTACCCCGCCCTCCCGCCGAAGCGGGATTAAATGGGCACGAACACACAGCCACATCTTTCAGGCGTTCCCTGGGCATACTCACCTCGTCAAAGGACGACTTGGAGCCGGGTTAAAAAGCCACCACCTCCAAAGTGGTGTTTTTGTTTCCCCGTGCATTTATTGTGCATGGCCTGAACATGGTCTGAACATGGTCTGAACATGGGGGAGCACACGCAGAATGGATTTGGCAGTCTGAACCTGCAGATCTGCTCTGCCACTATGGAGACAATTTTTAAAAAGAATTGCCTATGTGTGCACATGCACACTACGCACACACATGGTTTTTGGATTTTTTTTTTGCAGTTCGCTCCATGGTTGAGGCGCCACAATAATGTGGATGGTTTACCACGGGATGTATCCATGGGTAACCCACAGCAGGGTGTGCTGTGTGGCTGATATATCCCACTACACTTTAACCCAGTTCAATTAGAGGTGGCGCCATATTGCACCAAGCTGCCAGTGTGATCACAGCCTTGGAATGGTGTCTCCATTTCCCTATGCATATCTGCATATACATTTGGATATTAACTATGGAAGTACCATGGATATATAGGTATATCTGGAAGTGAATTATGGAATTACTATGGATGTATAGGGCTGCGGTCACCCACGCTAAATAATCCACTTTTAATCCACTCTCAATGCTTTTTCCAACTGGATTTTGACTGTGTGGACTGGCAAAATCGAATTCGAAAGTGGATTGAAAGTGGGTTGAAAGTGGTTTATTCAGTGTGTGTGACCGCAGTTGAGGTATATATGCCCTGACCTAGTAAGGCCCCTGCCACACGGCAGGGAAAAAGCCGCCAAAAAGCGTGGCTTTTAAAAGCCGCGCCAAAGTTGAAACGGCGCGGCGGGATCCCACGGATCCCCTGGCCGCGCCGCCTTTTCTCCCCGGCACGATCAGACGCTGGGGAGAAAACACAGATCTGACGGCGAGCCAGCCAAACTGCACATGTCGGAGCATGCGCAGTTTGGCTAGGAGCCGGGGACGCACCGGCGCAAGAATGCGCCGGCAATCAGACTCCCAGTTTGCGGCGCACCATTGAGATGAACCACCTCGGTAGGTGGTTCCAACTTGATGCGGATTATCGCGTGGATGGGCCAGTTCGGGGACGGAAGCACTACGCTTCCCAGATGTTGTGGTGTGATCGCGGCCATTTGCTCCGCCCCCGAACCGTCCCGCCCCCGGCCCAAATCCCCTTGTGTGAACGGGACCTACATATACCTGTCAGATCTCATAAGATCTCAGAAGCTAAGCAGGGTCAGCCCAGGTTAGTATTTGGATGGGTGACCACAAGGAAGTCTGTGGTTGCTATGCAGAGGCAGGGAATGGCAAGCCGCCTCGGCACATCGCTTGCCTCAGAAACCCTAAGGGGCTACCATAAATTGGTTGTGATTTGATGACAAAAGGGTATATGTCTTGAATATGTGGCAAGACAATGAAACAGAAGAGAATAAACACACCACGTCAATAGTATTGACAAGAATATTCAGAGGCTACTAGAAAAACACAATACAATAAGCAATAAAGCTTCACTTATAGTCTAACCTAACCTATGGCATGTATAAATGCTTAAGACCTTTAACATTAAAAGTCCACGAAACAAATATGCTGATTCTCTAATGCTAACAATTTACATCTAACAGAGAGTCCACTGCAAGAATAGTGCCGATTCCCCAAAGACAGCAGAAGCTGACGGCCGAGGTGAGTCCCTGAAGATAGCAAAAGCTGGCAATGGGGCAGACTCTGGATGTACACCCATTTCAAACGTTCCTCCTTCAAAGCCCAGAAAGCTCAAAAATAATGACCTAATTCAGGGGTGTCAAATATAAGGCCCGAGGCCCAGAACAGGCCCGTCCAGGTCTCTTATCTAGCCCGCAAGCAACTGGTATGTATGGAAATGTAAGGTAGTCCCCTTTTTATAGTATCCCTGGTGGGGACACCCTAATCTTGCATGTGATTAAATATTTATTGGGGCTTTTGTGGGTTCCCCATTAAAACAATTGCTTTCAATGATAGGAATCAGTTGCTTTTGTTTGTATCTAGTGTAAAAAATAATATTGTTAATTGGGTTTGCCTGTGTCCTTTATAGAATTTATATCTCCGGTACCTGGCATTACATTTGATGATACTCATGGCCCGGCCCAACAAAGTGACATTTATGTCAGATCCATCCCTTGTAACAGGTAAGTTTGACACCTCTGGTCTAATTCTTTAAATCTGGAACCACTGCTTGCTCATAATATTGTGCTCAGCCGCAAACACCTCAAACTCCAGCCTACTTGACTTAACAGGGTTATGAAACCAGTTTTTGCTATTTTGGGGGATTCAGCCCCACCATCAGCTTCTGCTGTTTGGTGTAGTGGTTAAGTGTGTGGACTCTAATCTGGGAGAACCGGGTTCAATTCACCACACCTCCACTTGCACCTGCTGGATGACCTTGGGCAAGCCATAGTTCTGGCATAGCTGTTCTTGAAAAAGAGCAGTTTCTGTCAGAGCTCTCTCAGCCCCGCCTACCTCCAGGGTGTCTGTTGTGGGGAGGGGAAGGGCAAGGAGTTTGTAAGCCTCTCTGAGACATCTTTGGGTAGTGAAGGGTGGGGTATAAATCCAATCTCCTCCTCCTCCTCCTCCTCCTCCTCCTCCTCCTCCTCCTCC